>NC_059129.1:109523024-109827667 GCF_020740605.2 Lemur catta
TAAATCATGCTTTGGCAATTACATACAATAATTCAGAATTGCTTTAGTCTGTTCAGGCTGCTATAACAAAAATACCATAAACTAGGTGGCTTATAAACAACAGAAATTTATTTCTTATGGCTGTAGAGGCTGGAAAGTCCAAGATCAAGATGACGGCAGATTTGGTGGCTGATCCGAGGGCCTGCTCCTAATAGATGGTGCCGTCTACGTACTCCCGTATGGTAGAAACGGCAAATGAGCTCCCTCTGGCCTCTTTTATAAGGGAAGTAACTCCATTCATGAGGGCTCTACCCTTATGACCTTATCACCTCCTAAAGGCCCCGTCTCTTAATACTATTGAATTGTAGATTAGGCTGCAACATATGAATTTGGAGGGACACAAACATTCAGACCAAGAGTGTTCCAAAGTGTGACATAGTAGATGACTTTAGGTAATCAAAATTTTTACTTAATATTTATGCATTTATTTTAATGCTCATTAGAAAAAAAATAAGTAGCCCACCAAATCTATGAAGTTATATTAGCTATTCTTGGGATAAGATTAAAGTAAGCAGAGAAATTTACACAGACTTCTTGCCTCAAAGGCCCTCTACTCAGGCACACTCATGTTTTGGTAACGAGTAACTGAACCTTGTAACAATTTTTTTTTTAAATAACAGCTTTGAGATACAATTCACATACCAGAAAATTCAGCCCTTTAAAGTATACAATTCAGTGGTTTTGAGTATATTCACAAGGTTGTACAACCATTACCACTATCAAATTCCAGAATATTTTTATCACCCTAAAAAGAAACCCCAAAACCATTAGCATTTCTTCCCCCTGCACCTTTCTTCCAGCCCCTTGCAACTGTTCATCTATGTTCTGTCTCTATAGATTTGCCTATTCTGTACATTTCATAGAAATGGAATCATACGATACGTGGCCTTTTGTGTTTGGCTTCTTTCACTTAGCATAATGCTTTCAAGGCTCATCCACATTGCAGCATGTGTCAGTATTTCATTACTTTTTATGGCTGAATAATATCCCATTGTATGTATACCACATTTTGTTCATTCATCAGTTGATGGACATTTGGGTTGTTTCCCCTTTTTAACAATTACAAATCTGTAATGCTGCTATGAACATTTGTATACAAGTTTTTGTGTGGACATATGTTTTCAATTTTCTATACCTAGGAGAACTGCTAGGTTATATGGAAACTCTATGTTTAACCTTTTGAAAAACTGCCAACTATTTTCCAAAGCGGCTGCACCATTTTATGTTTGACAAACCCACCAACAATGTAAAAGTGTTCCAATTTCTCCACATCCTCATCAACACTTTATTGTCCATTTTTAATTACAACCATCCCAGTGGGTGTGAGTGGTATCTCATTATGGTTTTTACTTACAAATCTCTAATGACTAGTGGCAGTTACCTAATTCTTTGAAAGTATGCACGGTACAGATACTACATATCTCTGGTATAAAATTTCACATACTACATTTCTTTGGGCATTACAACATACTTTGTGGGCCTCTGATACTTTCTGCAGTGGTATGTTTCATTATGGGTTCCTACCCTTTTCAGCTCCTGTCTTGCCCACCTGCCCAACGGCATGTCCCTTGTCTAATAAACCTGCTCTCTTCTTTCTCCTCCTACAAGTCCACAATCTCCATTTCTTCTCTGAGGCCTGGTCTTTATCATATTCCTGCTCCCATCTGTTATCAGGTATAAATGGGAACAGGGATATAATAAACACATGCAGAAAAATTTAGATGTCATGTGGTAAACCTGTCATGCGATCCCCAACCTTTTTGGCACCAGGGATCGGTTTCATGGAAGACAATTTTTCGATGGACCATGGGGGTGAGGGAGAGATCGTTTCAGGATGATTCAAGCACATTACATTTATTGTGCAGTCAAACCTCTCTGCTGATGATAATCTATATTTGCAGCCGCTCCCCAGCACTAGCATCACTGCCTCAGCTCCACCTCAGATCATCAGGCATTAGATTCTCGTAAGGGGCGCACAACCTAGATCCCTCGCATGCCAGATTACAGCAGGGTTCACACTCCTATGAGAATCTAATGCCGCTGCTGCTCTGACAGGAGGCAGAGCTTACGAGGTGATGTGAGGGATGGGGAGTGGCTGTAAATACAGATGAAGCTTCACTTGCTCAACCTCTGCTCACCTCCTGCTGTGTGGCCCAGTTCCTAACGGGCCATGAACCAGTACTGGCCCGCGGTGCAGGGGTTGAGAACTGCAGCGGTAAACAACAAAGAAAAAATAAGTACTTGCGCAGGGGATTACATTTATTAATAGTACCATATCACTATGCAAGATAAACTGAAATAGAAGAGTATGAAAGTCAGGAAACTTAGCAAAAATAAGGTCTACACTGATTCCTACTTGGGGGAAGGAAACGAAATGGAAAATCTAAAAGATATTCCAAAGGAAAAAATGAAGATGCTTAAAAGTAAAAAAGAGAGAGAAAAGGAAAATTTAATTCCAAAGTTCTACTCTAAAAGAGCGGATTTAAGGTATGGTCAGACAGAAATGCTAGAGTTGAGAAAGGAAATTAGGTTTTTTGGGTGTTTTACTTATTCTTTGGCATATGGGGGATGTTTGATGGAGAAGATGGTTAATTTGATTTTGGACATGTGGCATTGAGGTTATGGCAGATGACAATCTCAAAAGATGAAACAGATAAAAGCTTCCTTAAATAGACTTACGGTTCTAGCATCCCACAGCAACATTTTATGATCATCAGAATGTATTTCTTGCCTTATCCACATACATTATTTGGCATTGGGCATCAAATTAACTGGCTACTAAATCACGGTTCTAGTACAAAGTTAGTTTATCAACTCCATCACTACAATCTTCAAATATCTCCAAGGTTAAAACTATTCAGATACAATCTACTAGGAACTTCCTTAGTTTTTGTTAGGAATTTCTTTCCTTCCCAAGGTGATTTGAATTTGGGCATTTACAACATGCCAAGCATTCATACTGTGATATAATGAAGGCAAGAGACAAAAACAGAGAAGCTCAACTATCATAAACATCAGTACTGCAACCACTAAATCACTAACCTTCTTAGATTGCCCCTACATTGGACTATATTCCATATAAGCCTGGTCCATTTCGAATCTACAAAGAACTCAAGCAAATCTGTAAGAAAAAAAATCAAACAACCCCATAAAAAAGTGGACAAAAGACACGAACAGAAGCTTTTCAAAAGAAGATAGACTTATGGCCAATCAACATATGAAAAAATGCTCAACATTACTAATCATCAGGGAAATGCAAATCAAAGCCACAATGAGATATCACCTAACTCCAGTGAGAATGTCTTTTATCCAAAAGTCCCAAAATAATAGATGCTAGAGTGGATGCTGAGAGAAAAGAATACTTATACACTGTTGGTAGGACTGCAAACTAGTACAACCTCTCTGGAAAGTAGTATGGAGATACCTCAAAGAACTAAAAGTAGCCTTACCATTTGATCCAGCAAACCCACTGTTGAGTATTTACCCAAAGGGGGAAAAAAGCCATTTTATTAAAAAGATACTTGTACTCAAATGTTTATTGCAGCACATTTTACCATCAAAAATATGTGGAATCAACCCAAGTGCCCATCAATAAATACATGAGTGGATTAATAAAATATGGTATATGTATGCCATGGAGTACTACTCAGCCATAAAAAAATGGTGAATTAATACATTTTGTAACAACCTGGATGGAACTGGAGACCATTCTCCTAAGTGAAGTATCACAAGAATGGAAAAACACCACATGTACTCACTATTAAACTGGAACTAATGGATCAACACTCATGTGCACATATGGAAGTAAAACTCAACAGAAATCAAGCAGATGGGAGGGAGCGAGGGTGGGGGGGACTGGTAAAATCACACCAAATGGATAGAATGCACACTAGCTGGGTGATGGGCACACTTATAACTTTGCCTCAAATTGTACAAAAGCAATTAATGTAACCAAAACATTTATACCCCTGTTAATGTTCTGAAATTAAAAAAAAAAAAAGGCCTGGTGAGGTGGACATTCACTAGTGTGCTAAAGATGTGGGTTTCTTCCTTCCTGACACAACCACTACTTATGTCACCAACTACCCCTTTCTCAAAGGGGCTAAGAGGATAGAAATAAGAGCTTAATCATATTGAAAAATTTATTCTACAATATGGTTAAAAATTAATATAACTTGAAACTAGTGAAAGCTGCTGCCCAAAATACATATACACTATTACCACTGAAACAAAGATCCAAAATCTAGGACGTAACCTCCAATGGCCTTGAAATTATGGTCCCCTTTCTTATTGTCCCAATAGGTAAAAGGCTGTCAAGTGACTGAGCAGTGACAATATTCAAAGTGTACATCATTATATGGCATAAGTTCTAAATTCTGCTATGCTTATGAATAGTATTTTTCATTACCATGTATCTAAGAATACCTGTGTTAAATGAGTATGGGACCAAGGAAAAGTGTCTCTGCTAATTAGGAGATTCTATATTTGTATTTCAAATGACAAGAGCTCTTTCTTAATAATGCATATTAGGTTACTTTACTAGTTCTCATTTTTTTTTTTTTACTCGCTTAAAAAGTTGTGGCTAATCACCAAAAGAGTCATAAATATGGGTTAATTTCTTCCCCTATTCCCAGAAAGTGTACACTGTGGCAGACTTTATTTTTCTGAAGATGGCCACAATATTTCCCATCCCATATGCTCTTCTGCAACGTGACATTGCCACTCCCTCATCAAGAAGTAGAGTCCAATTCTCCTCTTCTTGAATCTAGGCTGACCTTCATGATTCACTTATAACCAAGACAACATGACAAAAATGGTACTGAATGACTTCTGAGCCTAAGTCAGTAGGAGCCTTGCAGCTTCTTTCTCAGTTTCTGGAAGACTCAGTCTCTAGATGCTGCCATGGTGTGAAAAGCTCAAGTTACATGGAGAGGACAGTGTAGGTCCTTTGGTTAACTGTTCCAGCTGAGCCCAGCTTTCAAGTCACCCAGGTCCAGATGCCAGAGTAAAGGAGTCATCCTGCAAGGCGATTCACCATTCACAGCTGTTTGAACTCCCAGCTGAACCAGTCACACCCAGCCATTTGAGTCTTCTATTCTGAAGAGCACAGACATCACGGAGCAGAGACAAAGCACCCTGCTGTCTCTTCTCTGAATTCCTGACCCCAAAATTCGTCAACATGATAAAATGGTTGTTGTTTTACACAAGAGTTTTAGGTGCTGTGAAAGGCAGATAACCACAGCAGCAACAGACAACTGGAATACATGTTGGATAACATGGCCACTCCCTCACTTTAATGACCAGATTCCACATTTTATCTTCCTCTTTACTAAAACTTTATTTCCAATTAATTTCTTGCCAACAATAAAGGCCCACTGTTAATTTTTACTTATTTTGACAGTTTAACTTTAGAAACCATCATATCCAACAAAACCGTCTCCTAGGGTTTGGTTTCCAGCTTATTTGTTTTAAAAGCTTCTTTCTCAACATCCTATCTATTAGAATTATTTCAGTTTTTCACCCTTCCAATCTATGTTTGAATTAGGTCATAACTAAAGACATAATTACTTGAAGCAAAATGTGCACCCAACTATAACTATAAGTAAACATTCTGTCAGGCATAAGAACTATTCAGCACTTATCGTAAACAAAGCATTGTACCAGTACTTCACATGTTTAACATTATAAATGTTTTATTAATGAGTTGGTTATATATCTACTATCATCCACAAGTATTATTTTGCCAGAAAAGCACATTTTACTATTTTTAACAAAACAAATTGTTGTTTGATATATAACTTTAATATAAACTCTTTAAGCAAATGTATTTTTATAACTATATTCTATAAGTTGCTACTATATTTAATAGGCATAAATTGGTCACTCACAAATCATAGTGTAAAAAAATGAAGTTTTATTTTCTTGACAGAACTCCATTTCCTATGTGACTCTTTGTAACTACTTGTCAGAAAAAAACTTAATCCTGCTGCTCCTAAGCGTTCAATCACTTATAAAGCTTAGACTTTTAAGAAGGTATTCAGTTAAAATCAGGTGTAGTCATCCCAGTTACAATTCAAAGCTCCCTCATGGAACTCTTTCCTTCCTAGTATCACTTCTATTCTCACCCTGCTCAGCTGTGGCCTTTCAGGGTGGCTACCAAGGGATGATTCTGCTTTCTTACTAACATACATGAAGAGTAAAAAGCTATATATCTGGTCAATATTATCCTTTTGCTGGTTCTATAAGGTGTAGTGGAAAAACACAGGGCAAGGCAGCTAAAGGCACTGGCAAACAATGGCTGAAGCAATAGCCCAAGTTTAGTCTAGGACAGATAAAGAATCAAGTGAAGAAAGGAGGCTGATGAACAGGGAGAAAATGAAGGGGCTAAAAGACCAAAGGGACAGGAGAATGGGTGAAATTTGAAAAAGGAAGGGAGAACTAAAAGGTTAAGAAGTTCATTCATTTAATCAACAAATATTTACAGAATACTTTCTATCTGGAGTTTAAGATTCAGAGGAAAATGTGTATGTGTAGCTTGAATAAAAATGAAGATCATGGAATTTGAAAAGGTCAAGAAATATGAGGCCAGGATGTTAGATGCACCAACGAACAGTGACTGCTGAGAGTGGGAAGCACCAAGGAGAGGTGAGGTAGGAGAGCCAGCTGGCGTAAACCTAAAGAATGGTATTTGCATAGGGTCGAGGAGTAACTGTTTACAACTCCAGTGATCCTCCCACCTCAGCCTCCCAAAATGCTGGGATTACAGGCATGAGCCACTGCGCCTCGCCTGTAAAAGACATTTAGATTGTAATAAAATGTCATATCCAGATTTGATTAAGTATCAACAAAAAGGTGGAAACCTAAAAAAATAATTCCATATATCTAGTAAATGGGAGAATATTGGTATCTTTATGTATGTTATTCATTATTTTTAAGATGACGGAACTGGGTATAGTGGCTCACACCTGTAATCACAGCACTTCGGAAGGCTGAGGCAGGAGGATTGCTTGAGGCCAGGAGTTTGAGATCAGCCTGAGCAACATAGCAAGACCCCAGTCTCTACAAAATTTAAAAAAAAAAATTAGCTGGGCGTGGCAGCTACTCAGGAGGCTAAGGCAGGAAGATCGCTTGAGCCCAATAGTTTGGAGCTTGCAGTGAACTATGATGATGATACTGCTCTCTCCTGGGAGACAGAGTGAGACTCTGTCTCCAAAACAAAAAAAGATAAAATATGCACAAAATTTGTATAAACTAATAGTTAAGTTAGAAAAGTCAATTTGATCAAATAATTCACTTAAACACATCAAAATTTTAGTGTGTTGTTTAATATTTGTTGAATACCTATAATTTTCTAGTTCCTATTTGAAAAAAAGCTAAAGCATAAGATTTTGCATTCTAAGACATATATCCCACTTTAGCCATATAGCTAAACAACATATTGCATGTTAAATTCCAATATCCATACTCATCGCTGGTTCTTCCCACCATTAACCGCCACCCCCCAAACCCCCAACCCACTAATTATACTCTCTGGAATCCCTGAGCCAGCATTTAAATTATAAACCAAACGCACACCCAAAACAAAACTAATTCCCCACATCCTAAGAACCCCCTTTCTGCCCCACTGCTTGCTCAAGTCTGGCTCTCAAACACATGGATTCTCTTCCAACAGAAGCTGTACTTTATGTACTCATCATGAGATCCAAAAATGATCTGGGTATTCACCTAGCTGCCCAAAGCTGCCTTCTAAAAAGGGCAACATGGCACAATCAGACAAATCTAGATTCAAATCCCAGCTCTTCTAGCAGCATGGCCTAGAGCAAATCACTTAACCTCTCTCAGAGTCAGCGTCCTCACAAAAGCTAACATCAACCTCATGGGACTATGGTAAGCAAGAAATTACACAGCATAAGAAAACCGCATGTAATGGTTGGTCAAAATGGTATTTACTGTTATTATTCCAAATCGTTATTCTTCCTGAATGAAAAATGCCTCTTGCTTTACTACTAGTCCCATTACTCAGCTTTATCACCTGACCTGCCTTGTCATAGTAATAAACCAGCTTCCAGGTCACCACCCTCTTCAGTGTAGATTTAGGAATGAGACACAAACTTCCCTTCTATCCAAACTCTGCTATTATCTTTGGAGATTTCAAAATGCATGTGGAATCCAAAATATTTGGCTTACAGTCCTTTGGGATTCCTAACTCTAATAGCCTTCAGCCCCCATAAACATTCTCAAGACTGTACCCTGGATCTTGTTATAACGTTTTCTACCTCAGAAGTCTTAACATAGCCTCCTCTTATGCTGCAACTCCTTGTCTTCATCCCTCAACCCCTAGGCATCATCTTCACACACAACAATGGTCCTCTCAATCCTGAAATTTTCTCTTAATCTATTAGCTCCACCCTAGCCTCACATCCTTCCCTACATAGTAACTAATGGTAGATTAACCAAATTACTCTCTACAGAAGCTCTTTAACTCTCTTAAAATCCAGTTCTTTGGCTGTACCTAGCAGGCAAAACTCAGGCTCTGGATTGATCCTGTAAGAACCTGCCTGCTTCTCTCCTCCACACGCTGAACAGTTTTCTCTACAGGACTGTACAGGACTTTGCAGAAAACTGCAAAGCATTCAAACTGATACCAAATATCACGTCTAACTCCTCTTAGGACAACCATATATCTTACTGATCCTTTCATCTGTCTCTGGTCAGCTCTGTTCCCTCCTTTCCTCAGCAACTATTCCAAATGTTTTCTACTCTGCTTAAAGACTCAACCAACAACTCATGATTTTAATTGCCACCTATATGGCAATGACTTTTAAATTTTTTATTTCTACTATTGATCTCTTCCTTTGACATAGACACACATCCAAATGCTTGCTAAATATTTCTACCTGGATGTATTAGTACATGGTTATCTCAAACTGTCTGAACTTACTATGTCTCAATTCTGCTTCTCTCTTGGGGTAACCATCCTCCAAAATGACCCCCAGTGATCCCTATCTCTAAAATATTCAAATCTTTGAGCAGCCACCTCTTCCATTGTACCACGGTTGGTTTATGCAACCCGATAGAATACAGCAAAGGTGATGACATCACTCCATGTTATGTTATGAAAAAACTATGGCTTCCATCTTGGTCTCTTCTCCTTCCTCACCCCTCAAATCACTTGCTATGGAGAGACCCACATGGTAAGTAATTAAAGTCTCCTACTAACAGCCAGAAAAGTGAACTCAAAAGTACAACCTTCAGTCTCAATCAACTCTTCAGAGACCACAGCCCTGGCCAGCAGTTTGACTGCAACCTCATGAGAAGCCCTAAGCCAGAACCACTCAGATAAGCGCCACCTGGACTTCTGAATCTCAGAAACTGTGTCAAATAATAAATGTTTGTTGTTTTAAGCTGCTAAATTTGGGGATAATTTGTTACACAGCAGTAGATAACTAATACATGTTGTCATATTCCTATTTCAAATTGACATCATCCATCCAGTCATTCATGTCCTCATTCATTCAACAAATGCTTGAGTACCTCATATGTGACAGAGACCTGCTATCCTCAATCTTCTCCTACAATAAATTGTCACAAAGTCCTGACAAATTTATCTCCAAAATGTTTCTCAAATCTGTCCCTCAGATTTGAGATTTCTCAAATTTCCTCTCTCTTGCTGCCATTGTCTTAAATCATAATTTCTCACCAATACTATCACAATGACCTCCTAAGTTTCCATAGTGTAGTGGTTATCATGGTGGCCTGTTACAATAACCTCCCAATTAGTTTCCTTGATTCCCATCTGTCCCTGTCAAGAGCGATCTATTTAAGACACAGAAAAGCAGCAATACATGAGCATTAAGGCGGCAGGACCAGGAGAAAGTTTTCTTAAAGAATTAATGAGCCCAGTATCTTTGTAGACAAGTAACTTAGGATTGATAGTCTTGATAGTTTCAATAAAACAGAAAACAGCTTATCTACCCAATGTGTACAGATAAAAAGGAGAGGGCACAATTGTCCACAGTTGTGGACAATTCAGACAGACAACATTATCATATAGGGCAGCAATACTGGGTGATCAGATAATTGGATTACATGATTGTATAGAGTGAGCCTTATAAGACCATGTGTTAGTTTCCTACTGCTGCTATAATACTTAACCACAAAGTCAGTGGCTTAAAGCAATAAAAATTTACTAATCTTAATATTCTGGAGGTTAGAAGTCTGAAGAGTTTTTTACTGAGCTAAAATCTGCAAGTTCTTGGGAAAAATCCATTTCCTTGCCTTTTCCAGGTTCTCTAGAGGCCTCCTGCATTCCTTGGCTTGTGGCCCCTTCCATCTTCAAAGCCAGCGATGGCTGGTCAAGTCTTTCTCACATGCTATCACTCTTGACACTGACTCTTCTGCCTCCCTCTTTCACCTAGAAGGATCCTTGTGATTACACTTGCCCCAGTGAAATAATCAAGGATAATCTCCCCATCTCAAAATCTTTAATCACATCTGTAAATGTAAGATAACCCATTCACAGGTTCCAGTGATTAGTGTGTGGACATCGTGGGGGGTGGGGGAGGGCATTATTCAGCTACAGTTTACTTCCATATTTTTCTCTAGCAATGCTCCAAAATTCCAGAAATAGGAATAAAGAAAACAAATAGCAAGAGTGATTTAGGATTGAATATTAAAGATATATATGGTCCTAAAGAGAGCAATATTAAAATGATGGGCTTGGCTCCAGATCAAATGGTTATTTATTCCAGGCCAGTTATCTTTGCTAACTCCCTCATGACCTCAGTAGTGCTCTTATCTGGGCTCCTTTTTCTGATAATCACTAGTATTTTTTGATAATCACCAGGGGACTGGGACAAGATAGTGCAGACAGATATGAACATATGCTACTATTAAAAACACTGAAAGTACTTCTAAGTTATTTAAAGAATGCATATGTCAGAATAGAAACCAATAAGACTGCCTAGACATTCTATATTTGAATAGTTTTTTAAAAGTTTTCTATATGTTGCATAAGGTTAATCAGAAAACATCAACCATATGTGCTATTCCCTCAGACTGTATAAGATTTCAACTGATCTCTATATACCTAGATAAAGACTTTTAACAAAACCACCTCCCACAGTGGCAGTTTATGCTAGGAAGGAAGTAACTCCAAGCATGTTTTAAGCAAATGACGACTATAAAAGATAAGACTTTATTTAAAATCAGCATTAGATTTTTAAAGGTTTTGCTCCATGCCCTGGAATAATTTATATATTTTTTCCTTTTTCTGACCTAGGGTAATGTGGCAGATTCAAGTTCAGACGATGAACACTACAATTAACATACAAGGAGAGAATCTGATTGTAATTTCATCCCAAGTGTATGATTGTAGGGTGGCTGCAAGGTGACTGGCAACCCACACAAAAGATGAGTATTCCCGCCCCCACTATCCCTCCCACCCCTCTCATCCGAGGGTGTTTAGGAGATAATAAGAGTGAAAGTCACACTCTTGTGAGGGTGTTTAGGGTGGTAATAAGAGTCATAGTCACATAGGCCCATGACAACAGCTGACAAACCAGAGAAGGAGCTAAGTAAACAGCAGATGCAAAGTTCTGCTTCCATTTTTACATACACTCGATCCTCATTATTCATGGACTCCATATTTGCAAATCTGCCTACTTGCTAAAATTTATATGTAACCCCAAAATCTAACACTTATGGTGTGTTAAATAAGCTTCATTCAGGCATGAGTTATATAGTGCTACTAGCTATGAGTTCACTGTTCATGTATCAACAATATACATTAAATAAGGTGTTTTAAACAGAAACACACACAGAACAAGGTTATGTATTGATCAGTTGATGGAAATGTGACCAGAGACCGTCAGGAACCCAGCTCTGTATTTCCCCAGAACATGGGACATAACTACCATAAATAATGAGAATTGACTATATTTTAATTGCTGCTCAACCTTTACTTTTGATAGCTGTGGCCCCTAACAATGTAGAATACATCTCCATCAGAAAAGAAAATATGTTTTTAAAAAAATACTGTTACAGACTGTGTCAGCAGAGGCTGAACCAAGGGGCAGGGGGACTGGAGAGTACGTAGAAATTGATATTTACTAACTGCCTCTCTCCTAAGCTAATAATCTCCTTTACACTAATTCTATGAGGTGGGCTTTGTTATTCTCATTTTATAGATAGGGACACTGAAGTCCTCAGGAGTAGTAAGTAGTGAAGCTGAAATTCAAACAAGGATCTAACTCACTGCACCAAACCTCTGACCCACACGATGGGCACTGGGCTCTGGGAATGTGGTTCTCTGCCTGTCCGTGAGGAAGCTAGACCTACTGCAGGCACAGTAACTCCCAGGTTTCAGAAGACTATAATTTCTCTTCATCCTCTCTACCCACAGGTCAAATACACTACAGAGATTTACAATCAGAAAATGTGTCAACGGAGGCATTAAAACCTTATTAAAGAAGTTGGAAGGCACCAGCATAGTTTCTCTAAGAAATGCAGGCATGTAAATTCTATCCCATAAGAACCAAACCAAATAGAAAAGATGGCCCATACTGATGCATTTAAAATTCATCAGAATTATTCTCTTGATAAGTATATTGTAATTAATATATATGATTTATATATATATATATATATATATATATTCTGGCTATATTTTCTAAAATTTGTTGAAGAAAATGAGAAAACTTTATAGTCCAAAATGAAATAATAAGTAGTATTAAATAATTAATAGCACCCAGCACAATGTCTTACATACTAGACATTCAACAAATTAACCAAACACATGGACCAACATGTTTATTTCAGTTATATCTAAGTACATCTTCCTTTATTACTGAGTAAACCATTAACACATACACTCACACACAAACACACAACTTCCCCCCAAAATTACACACACTTTGTTTATACAGAGTGTTTCACTAGGCAAAATATCTAAGAGTAAGAAAATAATACTATTTAGTACTTTCATCATGAAATGTTTTCTGAAAGAAATGAGATTCTGTTAAGACCATGCTTACGGAAGAACAGGATAAGAAATGCAAATACGGGCCAGGTACAGGGGCTCAGGCCTGTAATACTAGCACTCTGGAACGCTGAGGCAGGAAGATCCCTTGGGCTCAGGAGTTTGAGACCAGCCTGAGCAAAAGCAAGACCCAGCTTCTACAAAAAATAGAAAAATTAGCTGGGTGTGGTAGAGCACACCTGTAGTCCCAGCTACTCAGGAGGCTTATACAGGAGGATCTCTCGAGCCCAGGAGTTTGAGGTTGCAGTGAGCTATGATGATGCCACTGTAACAGAGTACAAAAAGAAATGCAAATACCTGTGAATAAACAGATATACACGCACCAGAATAAACTAAATCTGCTCAGCCAGAAAGGCCAATGTCTAGAATTTGTGCATATTCAAACTTTGCATTTCATATTATAAGAAAGGAAGACATGACAATAAAAAGAGAAGTAACAGAACTTATTCAGAAATAAAATTTCAGCATTTATAGTTTTGGCCTAATAGGATTAATATAAGTTTGGCCTAATTTCCTACACATCTACTGATGATCTGGAGGTGACGAAGAACTCCAGTGTAATTTATGAATGGTATAGTTTAGATGTAAGTGTATTAATATTATTGAATTAGGTGGAAAATTTTAATCCCTACGGTAACTTCCCGTTAATTAAAATAACTCAGTCTCCAATAATTTAGAATAGGAATTTATCCTAATATTTTACTAAAATTATCAATTTTGTTGATAATTTAAATGCTATGTACTTTATGGATGAAATGTTTTGCTTTCAAACCATAAACCTCAATATAGAGATAGTACATACAAATAAGAAGTATGGATTAGCAAATTTAAAAATCATTAGGACAAATGGCTAACAGATGTATGAAAAAATCCTCAACATCACTAACCATCAGAGAAATGCAAATCAAAAATCACAATGAGACAGCATCTTACACCAGTCAGAATGGCTATAATTAAAAAGACAAAAAATATTACATGTTCTCATTAATATGTGGGAGCTAAAAAATTTGATCACATGGAGGTAGAGAGTAGGAATATAGATAACAGAGACTGGGAAGGGTGACTGGAAGGGGGGAAGGATGAAGAGAAGTGGCTTAAAGGGTACAAAGACACAGTTAGATAGAAGGAATAAATTCAATGTGTGATAGCAGAGTAGGGTGACTACAGTTAAACAAATACGTATTGTACTCAGGGGATGGACACCCTAAATATCCTGACTTGTTCACTACACATTATAAACATGTAGCAAAACTTCACATGTACCCCATAAATTTGTACAAATGAAAAATATAATGAAATTTAAAAAATTAAAATTAAAGTCAAAATCATTAGAATAACATCTTTATAATAAATGGGTGGCACATAGTAAACAAGTCTAAAATATGCAAATCCCATATATTATTGTTGATCACTAAATCTTTTGTTTTGCTATTTACTATTGCTTCTTTGGTAGTTTCAGCTTCCATTTATATTGCAAAATGACAACAGTAAAAGATATATGACAAAAAAATTCATATATTCAACTACTTTTTATACACTTGTTAAAATTTTGGTAGGAAATAAAGATGTAATCATTAATGAAGTACAGCATACAAATGACAGTCACTCACTGATGTAGTTAATAAAGTTATTAGAATAAAAGATTTCCTAAAATATTTGTTTGGATCTCAAATGTCAAACATACCAAAATATTATAATCGGCAACCCCTAACTTGCAAAGGTCAGTGTTCCCAAAATTCATTTTTATATATTAATTAAATGGCAGTCATAGAATATTTTCTATTAATATTTTAAAGGACTGTTAAGTTCCCAGGTCAATCTAAAAAAGCCCATATGGCTCAGATCAGACTTGAAATGTAAAATATAAATCTGATAGTAATATTTTCCCCACATCAAACCACCTTTTATGATACTTTTTTTTTTAATCCTTAATTCAGTTAACAATTATGTCCCTCAGGAGTCTATCCCCCAAAATGGGTGTGGGTCACCAATTCTGACAGATTTACTTAATGTTCTTTTCATTCACAAGTGGCCTGCAGGATAGAAACTTTCTATGGTGAAAAAACAAGTATGGCATTACCGATTTCCATCATTCACATCAATACCATTTCACGGCATAATCTTCAAATTTATTTGGATGCTCATAAATAAGTGATTTTTAAAAAGTATCTCATAAGATCCACGAAAAGGGCAGAATTTACAGGATTTTACCAATCCTCTCCTGACTCCATTACCTCCTGTTGTCATTCAGAACCTAACTGGTTTTACGGGCCCAGGTTATTTTTTATTCTCATCTCAAACTTAACATACAAAATGTTCAGAAATACCCATAATTTTAAAAATTAAAGTATAGGTTATTTACCGATTAAGTCAATTAAAACAAACAGACTACTGCAATCACATATTTCTGCTGAACCTTTATCCTTCATACCGCTTTTTTAAGACACCAGCAATTAATTACAGGATGGCAAAAGAGTTCCATAAACAAACAAAACAGAGAGAGAGTAAAATATTAATAGATAAAAACAGAAAAACTTCCAACTTACTGTCTTCAGGAATGGGGTCTAAGCAACAATCCAATTAAGAAAGCAAGCAAAGGAAAAACATTTTAAATAACAATAGTAGTAACTTTCACACCAAGTATGGCAATCTCTGAATCAATGTAATTAAAAATGTTTAAAGTCTGGAATGACTAAAGTTGTTAATAAAAATATGAAAATATTATGACATTTATCTGAGAACACACGCTAAAATACAGCTCTGTTACAAAGTTACCAAGCCACAGTTACAAAATATACAACCTATAAACCCAGAAGATTTTACAGTGTGATGGAGAGGCATATTGGTCTCAGTCTTATAAAAAAAATCTGTGAATCAGATGGAGAGTAAAACGTGGTTCCAACATGGAAAAAAAACCCAACAACTCTGTGTCCTTTTATCAAATAAGCAATATTAGAAAGAAGGAGACACAGGGAAGAGACACCTGCTACGGTAGCTGCCCCTCCTAGACCAAACCAGAGGCCTGGGTTTGAGTTCAGGTTCTACCAGGGACATCTTCAAATGACTTTGGGCCCTCAACTTCCACACCGATAAAATGAGAAGGTTAGGATGGTTAGAATCTAAGGTTTCTACCAGCTCTAAACCTTTAATTCCAAAAGCAGTTCCTTTTTACGTTTTTGGACAGTTAATTAATAGGATATCATGCTTTTCTGTCCATTAGTAAAATACAAGAAATTAATCCAAACCACTCAACTACTGACTAAAAGATTATACCCAAGCTACTGCTACAAGCATGGCAAAGCTGTAATGTAACAAAGGAGAAAAAAAACATGCTGCATTCAGCATGTACTAGTGCTAAGCTGAAACACAGCCAACTGGTATGTTTTATGAAGCTACTTATAACTCCAGTTCAAAAGCCCAAGTCATAACCCAAACTAAATATTATTATGAAGCAGTATCTAAGTAATTCAAACAAACCAATTAGTGAAAAATCAGTTTTATTTGATGTAGAGAAAATAGGACTGTTTGAAAATTTCACTGGTTTTGGTATTATATAAATACATTCTGGTTTTAGATACAGTAAATGCAGAGTTAGTATTAAATGATTTATCATAAGACTTTTTTATACTTGCTAAGAAACTAGTATATTAATTACCTACATTTCAAAATGACAAAAGCTTTATATCTTAGACAAAGAGCTTTATATTATTTTTACATCAAAAGTATAAGTGCATTAGAAAATAATATAGATTTTTAAAGCAGTTTAGAGCAGCCAATAAACATCTAAATATTTAATAATAATTTAACTCACCTGAAACAATCTATCATCAATGCAGAAGAGTAGAAGACACAATTTCTCAAAAATACTTTCTCTACTTCATAAAAAAATCACTTGGTATATCATCACCACCATCTTTTTCAATAAATACTTATTAAACATTTATACTATGTGCAAAGCATTCATATTAAGGTTACAGGAAATGTAAGATACAGTCCCTACAGCTGAGAAACATCCAGTCACATTAAGAAACAAGGTATTTTGGGGCCAGGCACAGTGACTCACACCTGTAATCTTAGCATTTTGAGAGACTAAGGCAGGAGGATCACTTGAGCCCAGGAGTTCAAGACCAGCCTGAGCAACACTGCAAGATCCTATCTCTACAAAAAATAGAAAAATTAGCTGGGTATGGTGGCACTCACATATAGTCCCAGCTACTAAGGGGGCTAAGGCAGGAGGATCGCTTAAGCCCAGGAGTTTGAGGTTTCAGTGGGCTATGATGATGCCACTGCATTCTAGCCTAGGCAACAGCGTGAGACACCATACCCCACTCCCAAAAGAGAAAAGAAACAAAGTCTATTTATAAACACAATAAACAGTATTTGCAAATTTGTGTTATTAAATGTCAAATAATGCATTCTGTAACTGAGGATGAAAAAAAAAAGAAAAAAGTGTCAAATAAGAAGTACAGGCAATAAATGTTAATTTAGAATAAGAAAAGTCCAACAAGGGCTAGTTGCTCATGGCAGTTTTAGGTAGAAAGGCCATAATCTGGGTATTAAAAGAGGACTTGATGCTAAGCACAGAGAACACAAAGAAACTACTTTCTGCTCTTTGGAAACTTATACTCTACCTTATATTAGAAATGACATTCCAAAGCAAGTACTACTTCCTACTTCCACCACTAGTGAGAAGGGTCATTATAGAGATTACAGAGCCGGGTGCTGGAGAAGATTTCCTTGGGGAAAGCTACGGTAACGGGGCATGTGCCTTCAAGCAAGAAGGGTGCTTGTCCCACACGTAAACCCTGGGAGAAAAGGCTTTGAGAGACCCCTTGAAGAGCTTGATATGTGTGGCAAGCACTTTGAAGAATCTACTGACCTGGCACCTGATTCATCCTGGGAAAATCAAAAGGATGAAAAGCTGGATGAAGAGCCATGTGAGAACAAGAGAGATGGCTGAACTGGAACCACTACTACAGTTTGTGCAAAGAATGAGTGCCCCCTGTGGACCAGATGAGGGCCCTATGGGACAGAGAGCAGGCGGGGCTGGGTCACATGGGTCCCTCCCAAGAGAGTTATCTGGAGTTTGCACAGACCTCAGCAAAATGCAGATGGAGGTACTGCTAGCTCCAAGAGGCTGAGGAAGAATGCAGTGTCACTGTCAAGGAACTTGAGGCAAGAATCTCAAGCAACTGAGGTGGGAGTTAGAGGATCTACAAGTGAAAGCATGAGGTTTAAACATCTAGCTTCTTCACTAATCAAGTAAAAGTTTGCTCCTCCTCTTTCCTCTCTTCCCTTCTTCCTTGTCCAACTTTGAAGGGCTGAGAAACCAGCACTGGCAAGACAAAGGAGGAAGAAGAGAAAAGCCAATGATGCCCCCCTTCCCCAATTATTGGCCTCCTCCTTGCAACAGACAGAGTGAAAGGGTGATTATGAAAGGAGAAGCTTCATCTTTATTTCAGGTTTGGTCTGCAGTTTTTACTTGTTGGCACTGGACAATTTAATAATCAAATTGAGATTTTGCAACTTAGTAACTGAAGGATGATTTGTATCATCAATATCATCTAAGAGCAACCAGAAAAGTTTGTCCATGGCAGAGGATGAACCAGCCTCACAGAGTAAATTGAAAAGGTCAAAAAAGGGGAGAATAAGTAAATTGAAAGTGACAGAAATAAAGCTGTTTATAATTATGTACCACAAGGCCTGCTTTTCAACCAAATGCACTAAAGCGTCAACACAGTGGAGGGTACGGCAGTACACGAATGTGGTTTTATAAAATATAACTGAATCCATCCAGCCTCTCTGCCTAATTCTGAGATGGTTCAGATATTAACATTTCCAGAAATATGCCACAACAAAGCTCAAGAATGGAATATTAATTCTTAAAACTTGACATGAGTGACCTAAATATGCTAGCCTCACTTTAAAAGGCAGAGACTGTGTCTTGCTCCCTGCTGTAGCTCTAACGTTTAGCAAAGTCCCTCTTACATAAAAGGTGCTTAAAGAACTGCTGTTCTTCTTACCATGAGGAGGCAGGCTGCTGTGTTAGGCTCTTAGGAAATATGATCTGAACAAACATACATAGAGCCAGCCCTCCTTTTCAGTTAAAAATATATTGTGCTTTACTATGTGCAAAATTATAAAATAGATTAATTTCATGCCTATTCTTTCATAGTCAGCCAAATCTCTGAAACATGCATGCTGTATTTTCAGTACTATTCTACAATGAAGAATAAATGTGAAGCCTTTAATAATTGATATTCAAATAGGAGAAAAATGACTATTGTATGTATTTTTAGAGTTTAGCAGAAAACCCTCAAAAACCCCACTATCACATGCTATTAAATGCAGAATTTATTTTATTTTTAAAATATATTACCCATATTTTATTAACACTTTGTTGGTATATGTCTTTTTAGTGCCAGCCTGAATTAAGAGCCCATTATGTGCCACATACAACACACTGTCTTGAGATAAAACTGTCACCCCACCACTTACTAGTATTGTGACCTTGAGTAAGTCACTAAACCTTAAGCCTGTTTCCTAATCTTTAAAATAGGGATGATAAAACCTATCTTAGAGAATTGTATTGTATGTGGCACACAGCAGGCTCTTAATTCAGGAACTTGAAGTGAAAATTTCAAGCAACTGAGGTGGGAGGTAGAGGATCCACAAGTGAAAGAATGAGCTTGAAACATCTGCCAAGGCTACAAAAGCACTGAAGCCAGATCACCATCTAGCTTCTTCACTAATCAAGTTTGTTGCACTTTCCTCTCTTCCCTTCTTCCAACAAACAGTGTGTCAGATTCCCAGGGCATGCTCTTAGTTGTACTGCTGCTATAATGCTGATAAGTTTTACTGACTCCTTTCCGAAAGAAATAAAATACAATTTTCATGGTTACCTTTATAACGTCCAATTATGAAATATAAGCTAGCATTAAGTTCTGACCATAGTTCTAGTAACATACCTTTCTTTGCTGGTAAGAATTTATTAATAAACTCTTCACAAGTGAAAATTCTATATAGCAGATACTAGTAAAGTTTATAACAGTGTGTGTGTATATGTATGTGTGTGTGTGTGTGTATATATATATATATATATATATATACTCATGATGTCATGCTTATGGTATGGTATTTACAACTTATTGTATGTGACTGCAAAATTTGACAATTTTCAAAATGTCAAATAAGAGAAGCAAGATTTATTATGTTTTCAGAAACTGAAGGGTGTTGGCTGCAACGGAGTCCACTATCATATTGTTTCATTCTCAGGCCTTAACTTAGTAAATAAAGGCAAGAAATAGGGGTGGGAGAACCCTTAGATATTTTAGCGTAAGTCAGTGGTTCTTAATGTGGGATGATTTTACCCCTACTACCCTGCCCCATCCCGGGAAAATTTGGTAAAGTCTGGAGACATATTTATTGTCACAACTGCAGGGGCAGAGGAGGGGCTACTGGCACCCACTGAGTAGTGCCAGGTACACTGCTAAACATCCTATAAGGCACAGAATAGCCCACCGATAACAACAGAATTATTCTGTCCAAAATGTCAATAATGTGATGTTGAGAAACCCTTCCTACTATGTGGGATTAAATGTCTGCGGCCCTTATCAGAGGGGGTGGAGTGTTTAGAGACTGTAAACTACAAACAAGAAATCAGAGAGTTTAACACCCAGTAAAGATTAGGTGTGGCCCTCAAGGGGTGTGAGAGCACTGGCCTGGGAGCATCCTGTTGTCTCATAAGATATGAGGTGGGCTGTGTAACAGAATAATGTAATAGCAGCTTCCATTCAATACTCCCATCTTTACCAGTGGTGCTGAACTGTTTTTTCTGATAAAAGAACAGGAAATTGAAAAAGTATAAGTAGAAAGGGAAAAAGTTTACTGAAGAGAGGAGAAACAGCTTTTTTAATAAACAGTACACAGTCCCAGTGCCAACTTATTGAGTGTTATTACTTACAGCAGGGGTCTAGAGGGTTACACTCTAAAATAAGAACAATGGGTGTGTGAACACATCATAAGAAATCATATTAAATATTCATGTGCTTCATTGTGGACATCAGTATTCTGAAGATCAAACACTATGTATTGCAGGAAGCCTGGCTTTTAGCCCCACATGTGTAAATGCTCTGATGATATACTACTATTGTTCTTTCTTACATCTTCCTTTCCCTGAATCTGGGGACCCTCTGTCACAAGAGGAAATAGAAAAAACTGGACATGCAGCAGCCTCTGAGATGGTGGTGACATAAAACTAAAACCAAACCAAACAAAAAACAACTTCACAAAATGTTTCCTCATTTTAAATCATTGGGTTTTACTATTATGCACCCACACCTTTTTTTCTTCTTTTTTTCTTTTTTTGCACCTTTTGCTCTTCTATTTGCTCCTTCATTCTTTAGTTTTCTCATGTTATTTTTCTTTCAATCCTCAATCACGTTTCTTCACTAAAATCTCTTTACCCTCTTTTCATCCCTTTTTCACTCCTATTTCTCTCCTTTCCTGCCTTCCAATTCTAATGTCTTATTACACTCTCTCAAAATTGCCAACTAGTAATGGAATTATACAACGAGAATTTTGGAGTCGAGTCAGACTGTAGAGGCTATCTTGTAGTAAACCCCACAATGCCCACCTCTCTTCAGCATACTGACACTCCTAGCAAGTGGTTAGCAGACTCACCACATCTACTAACTTTCAGCAACCACAAATCACTTCTCAATGAAGCATTTATTGCTAGATTGCCAGTGAGATCTCAACAGAGCAATATAATGCATCTGAACTGCTTTTGCTTCACAGATACCAACTCTTTCTCATCAACATTTACTAAATTTGAAGAAAAGCTCACTAACTTAGGTACCATCCTAAACTACAGCTGGCCAAATTTGCAGGCTATTTGCTCCTTGAAAAGTATCTTTTGATAGACTGAAACATTTCACCACATGCAGGCACAGTGTGATTCATCTAATAAGCCTTGTTTGACATCTTGTCAGGATGAGGAATGACTCATTAAATCCCCAAAATGGCATGCAAGGTAGGTTTTACTCTCCTACATTCCTGTGAAAGTTTATTCTCCCCTTAACTAAGTAACCAATAAAAAATACTGATTAATTCTGAGGATTTCAGGTCATATTCGGTAAATACGGTACTGTACTCAGTAAGTACAGGAGAGTGATGCCTCGTGGAGCCTTGGCAGACGCATGAGAGTAAAAGTGATTTGTTATTGTGGAATAAAGGAACTAAATCCTAATTTGTTCGGTGCTGGCTTACCCCTAAAGGGCAAGGAGGTGCAAGTCCCATAAACTCGGCCGTGCCGCTGCGCTGTCTAGTTTAAATTCACGTTGCCAGCGTTCCACCGAAGTTTGCAAGGTTTGGGAGGTAAGTCTCCTCCGGCTGTTGCTGCTCCGGAGAAGCCCCCTTCTACTCGCAGGTGAGCCCTGCGCGGCCCGCCGCCGCGCCCCTTACCTTGGTGAGCTGGGCGATTTTCTTGCTCATTTTCATGTGCATGTCCTGGCTGTAGTCCATGCTGTGCCCGGCCAGCTGCGCGGCGGTCGGCGAGGGCGCGAATTTGGCCGCCCCGGCGGCCGAGCCGCCGTAATAGTGCTGCTGCCAGCTCATGCCCGGGGTCGCCATCTTCCCGACAGACCCCGGCCGGGGCACCCGTCCCCGCGCTCGGGGGCAGGCCCGCGGGGCGGCGACGTCTGGGGAGCAAGAGCGGGGGCGACCGCTTCCCGACCCGACACCCGGCGCCCCCCACCCTCAGCCGCAGGCACCCTCCCGCCCGCGACCCCCGCGGTCACCCCTAACCCCTTCCAGGGACGGGGCGGTCCCGCCGGCCAGGGACCGCAGGGACAACGGCGCGGGGCGGACGCCTGGGGTCCGGCGGCGGCGGCGCCCCGGGGCCGGGCCCGCGGTCGCCTGCAGCTAAGCCCGCGCCAGGCTGGGGCGCCGAGGGCTCCGCGGGTCCCGCTCGCGGCCGGCACCCGGGGCCCGGCGAGACGGCTGCAGCTGAGGCCGCGGAGGGAGGCGGAGACGGGGCGGGCCGCAGCGGGAGAAGGCGGGGACACAGGCGAGGACGCGGGAGCCGTGGAGCCGCCGTTACCAGGACGCGCGGCCCGCGGAGCGCGCGGGGTCGGCGACGTCATTTCCCCGCAGTCGAGCCCCGCCCCGCGCCGCCGCGCCGCTCCCCGCGGCCGCAGGGGGCGCCCCGCTCCGGGCTCGCCGGGAGGCGCCGCGCGGGCTTCCCGCTGTGGCGGGCGCCCTGGAGCTCAGGCGCGGGCGGCGAGCCAGAGTGCCGAGCGAGCCGCCTTGTGTAAAAAATAAAGCCGGAGAAGAGGGGCCCGTGGTCACCTGCGGTCAACAGAACGCGTGCGGTTTACACAGCCTTTCCACGTGCGTCGTCCTGAGTGCAGGACCCCAAGAAGCGGCTCTTCCCCAATAAGACAGGCAAGCTGACACATAGTTCCCTTCCGACGATGACCTCCCCAGCAGAGACGTGGGTAGTGAAGTAGCGGGGCAATCCCTGCCATGACCCTTCCTTCCAAACTCACACACGTGTGTGAGTGTTACACTGTTACAGAAATGCTTCCAGATCTGTTGGCATTCCAGAAAGGAAGATTTAAATTGGTTGTACCTCTTCCCAGATACCAGATAGTCAGTCCCCTTCTAACAGACCTTCCAGAAAAATTGTCTAATTCCAAGGTTCTGAATAGGGGAGATGGCCGGAAACAAATATGCAAAATTTTGCTCCCTTCTTATGCTCTAATGATTAAATGAAATTAAAGAGAATTAGGAGCTGGTGTTATGTCATCAAATTCTAGGCATGGGAGATTCACAATCATTTTAGAACTCTCATGTTCTTTATAATCCAAGCCAAAACGTATGCTCAAAAGGCTATGTTTCACTAAATTTGTATAGCCAAGTTTTGCTACAACAAGGTGTTTTTGTTTTTGTCACTATAATACAGTGGAAAGAGCGTGGGACTGGAAATAAGGAGACCAATGTGTAGCCTCAGCTGAGTCACTGAACCTGTTCACCCCTAAAGTGCTTCATCTGAAAAGAGACAGAGTTATCAACATCTTCCAGCTGTGACTTGGTAATTAGAAGTTATGAGCCTGGTCCACTGTTAATTCTCACTGAACCCCATCACATGAGTTTCTGCCATCACTCTACAGCATAGCCCAAAAGGAGCCTTTTCCTAAATGCTATGCTCAAAAGATACCCACTGTCATTCCATAAATTTAATATTTTTACCTGACTACAATGGTATAAAACAGGTCATTTGATATAAAAATCTATTTAATTATAAGTATGGAATAGAAATGTAAAGAATAATGTACAGGTTGAGTGTCCGTTATCCAAAATGCTTGGAACCAAATGTGTTCAGATTTCAAATTTTTTAGAATTGGAATATTTACATTATACTTACCAGTTCAACATCCCAAATCAAAAAATCCAAAATCAGAAATGCTCCAATGAGCATTTCCTTTGAGTGCCATGTTGGTGCTCAAAAAGTTTCAGATTTTGCAACATTTTTGGATTTTCAGGTTCGAGATGCTCAACTGGTAATACACCAATAATTCCATTGCCCAGAATCTCACCTTTTTTTGTTTGTTTGTTTTTTGAGACAGAGTCTCGCTCTGTTGCCCGGGCTAGAGTGAGTGCCATGGCGTCAGCCTTGCTCACAGCAACCTCAAACTCCTGGGCTCAAGCGATCCTCCTGCCTCAGCCTCCTGAGTAGCTGGGACTACAGGCATGAGCCACCATGCCCGCCTAATTTTTTCTATATATATTTTTAGCTGTCCAAATCATTTCTTTCTATTTTTAGTAGAGACGGGGTCTCGCTCTAGCTCAGGCTGGGCTCGAACTCCTGAGCTCAAAGGATCCGCCCGCCTCGGCCTCCCACAGTGCTGGGATTACAGGCGTGAGCCACCGCGCCAGGGCCTTAGAATCTCACCTTTTAAAAACCTAGTAAAGGAGGTAGGTGTATAAGAGAAGAAAAAAGGACAGAAACTAGTTAGGCAAGAAATCTTTATTTAGTGCCTGTTTCCCTCATGAGATTGTTTATGCAGAAATATTTATTGGCTGCCGTGGTGTTCCAGGTGCTTAGGCTGCAGTGATGACTAAGAAGCAATTTCTGTCCTGAATAAATTAGCAGTCTCATGGAGAAGACAAAGTAAAGAATAAGGTACTACACAGTGGGGTGTAAAAGGAACTCCAAGAGGTGCACTTAACCTAGCCTTAGGGAGTTAGAGAAGGCTTCACACACACAAAAAGGTAATGCTCAATGCTCAAATGTACTCCTGGAGGGTGGATGAGTTTTTCAGATAAAGCAGGTAGGAAGGTAGACTACAAGCTCTGTAGGTGGTGAGAGAAAAGCCTGGAGATGAGATGAGAGCATGACCTTTTGAGGGAACAGCAAGTGGTACAGTATGGCTAGAGTAAAGTTTTGAGTGGGATGTCAGAACATGTGGTAGAGCAGGTACCAAGATTACTCATGGAGGTGGGGGCTTATATACTTTGATGAGGGGATTAGAACTTTATTCTGAAGGCAATCATGAGCTATTGAGGGTTCTAAGCAGGCAAATAAAATAATCAGATTTGTACTTTAGTTACATAAATCTTATGACTGTGGAAAATGGATTACAAGGGCAACTTTACAGACAAAGAGACTAGTGCTATTTGTTTACTGCACTTATTCAGGTGAGAGACAGTGAACCACTGATCTAAAATATGGCAGTGAGAATAGAAAGAAAGAGATGATATGAAACATCCATAAGGTAAAACTATAAGGGACAACGACATGCAGGCTGAGGACGAGAGACCTGTCAAGAGCTCTACCTGAGACAGAATAGAGAAGGAGGGGCAGGTTGGGGAAGATAATTACTTTGTTGTAGAACACCTTAATGGTTGAGATGCCTATGGTACATCTCCATGGAGATGTTCAGTTGCAATTGGATATAGAATAGGTGAGGTAATATAGTAACCAAATTAGAATACAGTAAGAGAAAGTAAATATTGCTTTCAAGAGGAGACCAGAAGCCATGGGTATGTGAAAAGAGGCATCAGTTTATGTAGGTTACCATCTGTGACATTCTAAAACTTTTCTTTAAGGAGGAATCATAACCAGTGGATGGAAGCATCAAGCTCAAAGGAATAATGAACTCATTGTAATGGCAGAATTTTGACACAGCAGGATGGAGGTGGTGCAGAGGAACAAGCACTGAAAGCAGGTAGAGAAATAAGCTGTGAGTAAAAAGAATTATTGATTGTCAGAGCTGGAATGGAACTTCAAGTCCAAACCTCTTATTTTATACATGTTGAAAATCAGAAAGGTTTAGTTGCCAGATTTTCAAAAGCAATTAGTAGTAGAGCTAGAATTATGAGTAGAAAATTTAAACCTTGGTTCTTTCTGATTTAGTAAATAATAGTTTAGAGCTATTTATAGGAGAATCTGTGTTCTGCTATGCTTTGGCTAGAAATGTCTTTATACTAATATCTTCATATACTAATATTTCAATTAAGATTTATACATATTTGCTGAATTGTTAGAAATTGTAGGGAGAGGAAAGACGAAAGTGATGGTGGTGGCTGCAAAAGCTGATTAATGATGAAGCTAATGAAGTTTGCATGATTTCTTGCAGGGATCTTAGCATAAAATTTAGTAAAGATTAATAAAAATAACATTCTTTATATTTTTTTCTTAAGCTTCCCAAATTGTGTATGTTTCAGGCCCCAGAAAACCAATCTTAACCCCAAGCAGTAGCACTTAAAGTTAAGAATTAAAATTAGGATTGAGATGTGAACTCAAAAGTTAGTGTACCAAAAGCATAGGCAACAAAGAGAAAAATAGATAAATTGGACTTCAAAATCAAAAACTTTTGTGCTTCAAAGGACACTATCAAGAGAGTGAAAAGGCAGCCCATGGAATGTGAGAAAATATGCACAGATCATGTATTTTATAAGGGATTAATATCCAAAATATATAAAGAACCCCTAAAACACAACAACAAAAACAAACAACCCAATTAAAAAATGGACAATGGCCTGGCATAGTCATGTCTCTAAAGAAGATATACTAATAGCCAATAAGCACATGAAAAGATGTTCCACATCACTAATCATTAGAGAAGTGCAAATCAAAACTACAATGAGAAACCACTTCACATCCATTAGGATGTCTACTCTCAAAACAACAAAACAAAAACAGAAAATAATAAATATTATGTGGAGAAATTGGAACTCTTGTGCACTGCTGGTGGGAATGTAAAATGGCACAGCCACTGTGGAAAATACTATGGAGGATCCTCAGAGAATTAATGTAGAATTACCGTATGATCCAACAATTCTGCCTCTAGGTATATACCTAAAAGAATTGAAAACAAGGACTTGAAAAGATATTTGTACACCAGTGTTCACAGCAGCATTATTCCACTGTAGTCAAAAGATAGAAGCAACTTGTGTCCATTGACAGATGAATCAATAAACAGAATGCAGAATATACAACAGAATGTTGTTCAGCCTTAAAAAGGCTGACACTTGCTACATGGATGAGCCTTAAAGGCATTATGCTAAGTGAAATAAGCCAGTTACCAAAGGACAAATACTGTATGATTTCACTTATGTATTAAGTGTCTAGAGTAGTCAAATTCATAGAGACAGAGAATAGTGGTTGCCAGGGGCTGGAGTGGGGGTGGGAAATGGGGAGTTACTATTTAATGAGCATGAAGTTTCAGTTTGGGAAGATAAAAAAGTTCTGGAGATGAGTGGAGATGATGGTTGTACAGCAATGTGAATGTACTTAATGCACTGAATTATACATTTAAAATGGTTAAAATGGTAAATTGTATGTTATATATATTTTACCGTGATAAAAAAAAGTGGACACTGCTTTCATCAATGAAAGATACCCTTGCTACTTATGGGAAATCCATTCCAGAGGATAGACAATCAGAGAATGCTGTTATCAACCAACAGGCATTTATTGAGCACTTCCCTCGTGAAGGTGAAACAGTCATTTCCTACCTGAGGCCGTGGTTAGCTAAGGAGGACATCTGGATAGAAGGTTTGAAAGAGGGAAGAGGTGGGGGAAATGTTCTTCTTTCTCCTTTTTCCTATTTTCTTTCTTTCCTTTTGAGCCAGAAGAATCATGGAGATCAAGTTAGGCAATCAGTTGAGAATGATACTAAATATCTACAAAAACCCCTATTGGGGTTGACAAGGTGATCTCCAAGGTTCTTTTGAGCTCTCTTCTGTTTTGCATCACAGTGTTATACCTCTTAGGAAGATTCAATACTTGAATGGGACTCGATCTAAGGCCATGCTACAAGGCTTAATAGCATAAGGGACTCAGAATCAATATAGAATGTATACAAGCAACTGAACTCCAATTGAATCAACAAACACACCAACTTTGTGCAAGACTTCACACAAATACAGAAACTACCTTGAGTTAACCATTTTCCAAATAACAACTCTTCTCTTGGTGCAAGTTTCCATGTATAATGGAAAGGGAATTAGAATCTTGATATTCAGGGTCTGATTGTGCCACTAAGCTACCTCTTTTTCTTCATCTGTAAAATGAGGACATTGGACTACATGAACTTGAGGCTTTCTTATATTTCTCACATATGTATTTGGATATACCACACATCAGTCATGCTGCAACCCTCATTTCCTAACACACTCACCAAAGCGTGGTACACAAGATAAGCCTAAATAAGGTAGTAGATTTCTTTAGATAAGTACTTATCCAGATGGCTGCAAGCTGGTAGCCATCATTATAAAAGAGTTTGACTGCCATTTGTTGATTTCTTGTTATGTGCTTTCTCTTTTTTCTGTTTCTTTCCTGTGAGTTCAGAAAACTCATTTCTGTCATTAATCAATTGGTAATGGTGTTGAATACCTTCTAATATGCTTGATATATAATAAATGCACAATAGATGTTTATTTCCAATTTTTAGTTAAGCTCAATTTCTCTACCAAAACTATCATTAGCTTTTCCTTTATTAACAAAGCCAACCCTTTCTATAAACATCACCATCAACCAGCAGTCAACTGGTTTATCCATCTGCTTTAGGTTCTTCTGAAAGCAGGGACTGAATTAAGTAGTTTACTTGCTAGGTGATCTTGAAAACCGAGAAGCTAAGAGAGATTAGAAGGAAAAGTATTAAAGGATACATTATTGAGTTAGCTACCGCTTTGGTCAATTGGGACTCTCTGAGGAACTGTGTAGTCAGAAATCTCAGAATTTTCCCTCCCAACGACAAAAGGCTGACGCATTTATCCACTAACTCCCCTCACTCATTGGTTAAAGGTGGCTTTCAGGGGACTTAACTCCTCTGTATGTCTGGTCATTCAGTTGGGCTTAGTGAACTCCTGTGGCTTTGGAGACAGGGGTGAGTTAGGAAGGCAGGAAATGCAGCAGGCACTTGAGGGGGAGCTGTGGCATGCACAGGAACTGTCCAACACCTTTGCAGCTGAAATCAAAAGAAGTGGCACAGGACACCAAAAGTATCTTCTACAGTCTATCCCTTGAACGTTTCAGATCCATTTCTGCCATATATAAAATTCCTTCTGTCACCAGCTCCTTAAGGTCATAATCAGCTGCTAATTCTCAAAAGAACTCAGACAAGAGAGTTAGTGCAGCAAGCAGATGTCCCCTGCTGCAACTGCTCCAAAGGCCACAATTGATATTCACTAAGTTTTTTTCTAGATTTTCAAAACCCCTTCAAGATTTTCCTCCCCCTTGGCGAGCACTTCAGCTGATGTAACATATTAGCTTGGTGGGGAGATCCAAGCCTTCATCCTTGAGAAATCCAAGCCCTTGGTTGGCTTGCCTGTGTCAGGCTGAGGTTGCTACAGTTTTTTTATTCAGTGCTTTTGTCAGGCATAGAAGAACAAGGGGAATCGCAGTGAATCTTTTGAGATCTAGAAATAGCCCTCCATACTTCCATTATTTAGCAACAATCCTAGGTGCTCGTGATAATCAGGATCAATTACCCTGCCAGTATTAAGAAATGCCTTTCGTGTTCTACTAGTCCTTTGGCATAAAGAGCCAAAATGGACAGGCAGTAGCCGTAGCTCTAGGTTCTATGAGACCCTTACAGTGTCCCCTAGTAGAAATGATTTTCTCTCCCCCCCCACCCAATAGTAATGAAGATCTATAGTCTAACAGAGCCTAAGGATGTGGAAATAGGTAGCGCAAATTCTGCAAGTGGGTCACTGAGTACGATGGTAAGAGGAGACATTTCTGCTTCTCCACCTTGGTTTCCAGACTCATGTATACTAACTATTGGGTACACAGCACCATATATCGGTCATTGGCTAAATGCATATACCACATCGTATAGGACAACTCCCAGCTATGCAGAATGTTGTCCCCAAGCTAACTGAACCCTTAATCGTCCTTTCCAATATTCTATCAGACCAGTAACCTGTGCATAATGTGGTATATGGTAGGAACAGTGGATCACATAGCCTTGTGCCCATGTTGTCTTGTCAAACCTCCTTTACTGTGGGTCCTTTGGTCCAAAGTAATGCTATGCAGGATACCATGTCAGTAAATAAAGCATTCTGTAAGCCCTCAGATAATGATCCCAGAAGCGACTCTATGGGCAGGGAGGACAAGCACATATCCAGAATAGGAAGTAATTCCAGTAAGGATGAATCACTCCCTCCTCTGGAGGAAGGAGGGTGAGGGATCTGATGTAATCAATTTTCCACTAAGTGCCTTGTAGTGTCCTTGAGGATTGGTACTCTATCCAATACTCGTTATTGGTCTTTGCTGCTGATAAGTCAGAACTTCTGTAGCAGCAGTAGCAACGTCAGCTTGGTGAGAATGAGCCAATACTATCAGGGCCTTGCATGGGCTTTATACCTGCCAACAAAGCTGCTATGTTCATGGGTCCATTGCACTAGCATTGGAATACCAAGAATAGAGGCTGGCTGACATCTACCCAAGGAGCACCCTGTCTACCTGGTTGATAAAAGCCTCCTCAGTGATGAATGCTTTCCAGCAGACATTAGTGTGAGGTATGAAGATGTGCATATTTGTTTCTACTTTCATAGGTATATCCACAAGACTATATTTTTTCTTTTATTATTATTATTATTATTTTGAGATAGAGTCTCACTCTGTCACCCAGCTAGAGTGCAGTGGTGTCATCATAGCTCACTGCAACCTCAAACTCCTGGGCTCAAGAGATCCTCCTGCCTCAGCCTCTCGAGTAGCTGGGACTACAGGTGCATGCCACAACGGCTGGCTAATTTTTCTATTTTTGTAGAGACAGGGTCTGGCTATGTTGCCCAGGCTGGTCTCGAGCTCCTGGCCTTAAGTGATCCTCTTGCTTCAGCCTCCCAAAGTGCTAGGAGTAGAGGCATGAGCCACCCTGCCCAGCCTATTATTATTTTTAATTGATACATAATAATTGTACATATTTGTAGGGTATAATGTGATATTTCATTGCATGTATATAATGCATAATGATAAAATCAGGATAATTAGCATATCCATCACCTCAAAAATTTACCATTTCTTTGTATGGAGAATACTCAAAATCTACTCTTCTAGCTATTTGAAAATATGCAATAAATTGTTGTTAATTATAGTCATCCCACAGTGCTGTAGAACACTAGAACTTATTCCTCCTGTCTAGCTGTAATTTAGTGTCCATTCACCAACCTCCAGCTATCCCACCTCCCCACTACCCTTCCCAGCCTCTAGTAACCATTGTTCTACTGTTTGCTTCTAGCCACACAACTCTTTATACTCAATATTATAATCTTGCTCATTCTAGGCCCCTAACCAGTCAGCCAAGTAGGACACCACTGCACAGGAAAACATATATATACTTACATCAGGCTAGTTCTTTCTTCATATACCAAGTGTTCTGTCCCAGTCTGTGCCTACAGTGAGGATTTCTTCTTACCACTGTCTTTTAGGGGATATCTGTGAGTGGGGTATAGTATACTAGTAGACCACTTTTGCTTAAACCAACATATTGAGTAAATCAACTTTTAAAACAGGCCTGTAGGTGCGGTGGCTCACACCTGTAATCCTAGCCCTCTGGGAAACCGAAGCGGGAGGATTGCTTGAGGCCAAGAGTTCAAGACCAGCCTGAGCAAGAGCGAGACCCTGTCTCTACTAAAAATAGAAAAATTAGCCGGGCGTGATGGCACATGCCTGTAATCCTAGCACTTTGGGAGGCCAAGGCAAGAGGATCACTTGAGCCCAGGAGTTTGAGGTTGCATTGAACTATGATGACGCCACTGTACTCTAGCCAGGGCAACAGAGAGAGACCCTGCCTAAAAAAATAAAAATAAAAAATAAAAAAATAAAACAGGCCTGGATGTTTTTGGTCACAGGGAACATCTCATGAGGACATAGGTGTGGACTGTTGGAGAAGCACTGGTACAATACAGGTTGCTGATGTGGGAATCTGGTCATCTTTCTATGAAACTTATTTGAACGTTTTTGCTCAGGCCTAATCCTGTATGAATCTTTTCCATCATATGATGGATTGCACCTGTGCAAGCTCAACTTGTAGCTTAGATGATTTGACAATACACAGTTCACAGTGGGCATCTCCAATTGCAAATACTTGATGTCCCATGGTCAGGCACTCAGTCTCTCATAGTACCCTGTAGCATACCAGAAATTACTTTTCAAACAGTGAACCATTCTCTGTAGCAGGAGGCATGCCTGTACTCAGAATCCTAGAACTCTGAGTTGTCACTCTTCTCTTGAATACCTCTAGCATCACTGAATCTGTTGGATCATATAGTCCTAGCAACAAGGAAGCTTGCACCATTGCATGAACCTGCTGCAGAGTCTTCTCTTGCTTTGTGTCCCACGTGAAACTGGCAAACTTCTGAGCCACTCAATAAATGGGTTGGAGCAGTAGCTCCCTTGTAGTGTCTGCTGGCCCCCAAATTAAAAGAGACCAAACTTGTGCAGTACCTCTTTCTAAGTGTTAGGAATACGAAGTTCAATATCTAACTGTATCCATTCAGTTATGCACTCAGGGCTTGGGAAAAATGACCACAAAATGGCCTGTAAACCCATTGGAGACAGTTTGTGCCAAGACTTCATTTATTGTTTGGCCTCATTAAGTCCCTACTTTATTAATGGGGCCATGATAGCATTTGGGTCCTTGTTATCAGTGTCACCTCAGATTTTATATCTAAACAGCCCTTAAGAAGTCTGAGTAAATAGTCATAGGTCTCTTTAGGGGAATGACTGGAGAGTTAGTATATATATTTAAGATGGGATTGTAGGGTCTTTCCTCGAGAGGATCAGGCTTCTTCAGTCATTGGCTCTGGATCTGATAACTGGCTCAGATCTGAAAACTCAACAGAGAATTATCTTTTTCTATTGAGGCTGCCAAGCCTAGCCTACTACTCAGCTGCTTTTGATTTTTTTCCAATTGCCAAAGTCAAGTAATACTTTTGTAGGCTGCCTATCTGTGTCATCCCTAGGAACATAAAGCTCTATTAGCCATTATCCCCAAATCCCTCGGGGCCCAGCACCCTGGTTATCCCTCTAGTCTTGTTGCCTATCACACTCATTATACCCATCTGGCCTTTGATGTTTAGGTGCAATGACCTAGACTCTAAACTCGTGGACTGCATTTTCTTCTCTGAACCATGATTCACAGAGGACTCTGGCCTTTTAAAAAAAAATGCTAGTGCCTTTCTTATTGCTCTAATGAAGGAAATATCTTGGGGAACATAGTTAGGCAATGGATCTCACATAAAAACCTCATTCTGTTATGCCCACCTCCTTGAGACTTCAGACCTGTTTCCTAGCACTTGAAGACAGCTCTGGCATCTCTACCTCATTTGTCATGTCCAAGTTTCAAGGCATCATCTTGGTAGTTTGTTAGGACAAACTCTGGGTATCCTCAACAGCGTGCTAAACCCTGAATCATGAGAGGATGTTCCAAGCCATTAAACTCTCTCCTACTCAGCCTTGTATCCCACCACCCCATTCAATTGAACACCTTCCAATTTATTCCGATAGGTCTTTTCCTCCTTCCTGTCAGAACTGTGTAATTCTTTCAGTAAGTTATTTTTTCACACAGCAGAGACTGCACCTTCCTCTTCTGGTATGCTAGAACTTCACAGTCATCCATCTGCAAGTAATTAGGGGAGTCAGTGGAGGGGATCCCAAGAAAGATGAGCATTATCTTGCAAGATGTTCAACTCCAGGAGGTTTTCATCCTCTCTAGGTAAGGGAAGGCTGCTGTCTGCCAGCAAGGGGGAGGAGCTTGGCTTCCACAGCAGGAGCATCCAGGGTTTAAGGTCCCCATCCATATTCTCAGAGATGCCTTCATCCCAAGGCCCAGGGTCCCACTCTTTCCCTCTCAAAGCTATGACTTTAGCACAGATCTTTAACATAGGAGACCTGCATGTTCAGTCTTTTTTGCCATTCTGCCATCCCTAAGATTGATTCTGAGCCTGATTTGTAGCACAGACTGCCCTTTTGCTGCAGGGTCTCCTCACTTGCTGTCAAGGAGGATTTCTGACTTTCTTAGAATGCCTTGAGTTGATAGTTGGCTGAACTGAACTTGTCTTTGCCTTTAAGACATTCCTCAAGGCTTTTAAGATAGTTCACAAAAGCTAGCCAATTCCACTACTCCTGTAATCACCATTGCCCCTTTTCTTTCCAGTATTAGAGATATTATATAAGCAAAGCTCCACCTTCCACCACATCCTATCCACTGCAGGTGAGAGTTTGATAATTATGCCAGAGGTTATCAACACCACAATTACCACTAGCAGTGGAGTTTTGTTTCCACCTGATCGGTGAGCAAACCATTTCCAGAATACTATCCTGAGTGCCTGCTTTCTAGTATTACTGTCTTAGTTTGGGTCCACCCAAAAGCAGAGGCTGAGGTCACGACTTGAGTTCAGGTAATTTATGATATTTGCGAGACGACTCCAGAAGATAGGAAGGAGGGAGGAAGGAAAATGGAAAAGTCAAAAAAGGGTGTGTTATTGAGCTAACTAGCACTGTGGGCAACTGGGCTCAAGTCTTCTGAGGATCCTCTGAGGAGCCATGTGGAATACGCTTGAGAATTGTCCCTGCAAAGCGTGGGAGGCTGAGGCATTTATCCCCTGGCTTCCGTGCCCTGTTGGTTGAAGATTCTCCCGGGGGGTGGGAGCATTTCTTCCCTATACTTTGGGCTTGCCCTGCACCAGCTATGTAAGCTCCCCCTGTTTCAGAGAAAGGCTTGGGAAGGAAGTCAGAGAGACGAAGAGAGCACCAGCAATGGGACTCTGTCGGCATGCGTGGGAAAGTCCACTACAGCTGCAGCAAAAGTCAGAGGTGGGATGAGTGGATGTTAGAACAGCTGCTTCATCACCCAAGCCAGACCCATACACCAGTGAATGGGTGAATGGTCTCCTGGGCTCCGTTATTTAAATATTCCCATCTCTTCCTTGCTAAGAACCCTAACTTACAAGCCCTACCCATTCTTTCCAGGATAACCTTTCTCTCCTCAAAGTGAGAGAAGAGACAACCCATGTGCATTTTATAAAGCTGGTGCTGAATCGGAAACTGTCCCAGCAAGAGGAGTTGCTGATTTCGTGTCAGGTGTTCTTTTTTTTTTTCACACTTTATATTAAGTTTATTGGGGGAAAATTTGCTATTATAATAAGCAAATTTTAGCTGTCTAATCTCTTGTTCCTGTTCCCAAAATCTGGTGGCCAGGAGACAGAATTGTGCTCTACTTTTGATGGTACTCTCTGGGTGAGTCTGTCAGAGAAGATATTAAAACATCTTCTGTTCTTTTGTGAACTTCTGGTCCATCTGGGGTCCCAGGGGAGCAGTTGGTTAAAGTAACAAGTTGTTGACTTTTCTGGGTTTCTTTTTCATGGTGAGTTCTTCCCTCACTTTGGACTTTGGCATGATTCTTATTCGTACTTGAACCTGTTTGATTGCACCTCTCTTCAAAGCAACTCTTGTGTCATTGAGAAGAACTCTTCAGACTATAGACCAAAAATCACCCCTTTGAGGCAGTGGCATTGGATGCCAGAGGACAAAGGTCCCTACTGTGTATTCTGTGTCCGTGGCTTGAAAACAGTCTCCTCTACTTGCTGTCTTTATTGTCTCATCTCTCATGACACTTGTTTTCTGCCCCTGGAGTTCTCTTTAAGCTATAAAACTTCTAGGATTTGCAAAGTTTGCAATGTGATACTACTTTGCACACTGTGGAAGTAGTACTTTGCACTACTTTAGAAGAATAGAAAGAAAGAAAATGATAATGCTAAAGAATATTATTAGTATTGTTATTGTTCCAGGCTAGGATCCGGTGTGGTAGTGACAGCACTTTGGATAAATGTTTGGGTACACTTTTGTCTTCCCCACCTCCTTACACCAACCACCCTCCTCCTCTCCACTTGCTCCTCTCAGGTCCAGGCTTGTCCCTGACATTGGTAGCCGTGGGTTGGTCTCCAGGCAGCCCATCCAAGTTCAGGACTTAGAGACAAGGCAGTGCATTCTGCACAGTCCTGCTTGAAGCTTCTTCTCTTTTCTCATTTGAAGATTTTATTGTGTTGCCCTGGGGATGAGAAATGGGGTTGAAAAAGAGGAATTCAGAAAGTACAAAGTGTGGGGACCAGAAGAGGCAATAATGAGAGGAGTCCAGATTTAGAAAAATTGTCTCTAAAGGAATATTGGGGTCAGAACAATGACGACATTATCTTCCCTCCTTTCCATCTGGTGGTTCACGCTGTTCTCTCTCACCTCTGCCTCATGACTGGTTTTATTCACACTTAAAAAGTGCTACTTCCTTTTTCAAAAAATGTTTATTCACTTAAGAAGAAGAGCTTTCAATTCTCCACCTCTTTTCCTCTTCCCTCTTCCTGTTCTACTCTCCAGTGTCTCATGTTCCCCTTATAAAAAGAACAATTAAAAGCAAGGACTCAGACAAAATGTGAACCATCACCAAGACACATCTATAAAAATAACTGAATTTAAAAAATGAAAAATAGATGTATTACTTTAGGTTTCACCCAAAGGCAGACTCCGAGACAAGGATTTGGGTGCAAGCAGTTTATTTGGGAGGCTGTGATATTGTGATATAGGGTATTGGTTTTTGTACATGGTTCCTGGCTCATAACTCCCATAGCCCTTGTTATTTCCTAAGTGACTAAAGCAATAAGCATATCTTTTGTTAAAGTATTTGCCCTTCGTTCCTGAAGCAGCTTCACAATAGCTTCAGAGTGATAAAGGTGAAAGACAGTCCTTTGTTATAATGTTGGAGCACTTTAGGCCTCAGAAATAGGCTTCAGAAGGCAGAATCTCTCTCTCTGTCATCCTGCCTTCCTTTCACTTGCTGCTTTCTCTCTCTAAAACAGCAATCTTCCCCCACATTTCTGTCTTGGAGCTGGCCATAAAAAATTTTCTGACCTACCTTGTCTGATTGTAGGTCGTACGACTCCCATCTAGGAAGGGGCGCTGCCCCATCCCTGGAGAAAGAAATGTCGCACAGAGAGGCCAAGAAGAATCTGAACAGACAGACCTTGCTGGGTTTCCCCACTCCGTATGTTAGTCTTAGATCATACCCTTTTACACAATCACATTTCTACATGGTTGTCCATGCTTTAATCATGTCTGTCCAATGAAGCCTCCATAAAAGGCCTAAGAGGGTGGGATGTGGAGAGCTTTTGGATAGCTAAAGACATGGAGGTTCCTGGAGGTTGGTGTCCGGAGAGGACATGGGAGCTCTGTGGCCCTTCTCACACACCCTGCCCCGTGCATCTCTTCATCTCTATCCCTTGTAATATCCTTTATAATAAACCAGTAAACATAAGTAAGTGTTTCCCTGAGTTCTATGAGCTGCTCTAGCAAATTAAACCCAAGGAGGGGGTTGTGGGATCCCTGATTTATAGCCAGTTGGTTAGAAGCACAGGTAGAAACAACCTGGGGCTTGTGACTGGCATTGTGCTCCTATAATAGCACAAGTGGGGGGCAGTCTAGTGGGACTGAGCCCTCAACCTATGGGATCGGATGCTATATCCAGGCAGATAGTGTCGGAATTGAGTTGGAGGACACCCAGGTGGTGTCCACCGCAGAACTGACTGCTTGTTTGCAGTTCGGGGGAAATCCCCACACATCTGGTATCAGAGGCACATTGGGAGTGTATAGTGGGAGAACCAGAGTTTGTTTTTTCTACAGAGGTGGTTTCAGGAAGCACGGTAAGAAGAGAAATGAGACAGGAAATGGAAGGAGGCAAGGCCAAAGACAGTGTGTTAATGTACATATACAATTGGGCCACTGTGGACCCTCTGAGAGACTGTGTAGAACACATCTGAAATTGTCCCAATAGGAGAGAAAAAAGGAGAGGAGAGTATTTACCCATCAATATTCTGCCCATTACTGGTTGAAGTTTGTCCCCCTGGAAATTAACTGCCTGGGAGCCCTCAGGCAGAGAGATGCTTACGGTGAGAAGCCACTGGAGGTAAGCATACTGTCTAAACACAGTTAACCTCCAGGGGGAGCTGAGCGCATATGAGCTGGGCACTGATGTCAGCCACTTGCAAATTTTGTCTGAATAAAGCCATCTGCTAATTTAGTTCCTCCCCCCCCATATAGACTAATGGTTTTAGTTTCTTTAAACATTAAAAATACTTTTTGGCCGGGTGCAGTGGCTCATGCCTGTAATCCTAGCACTCTGGGAGGCCTAGGCAGCAGGATCTCTTGAGGTCAGGAGTTCGAGACCAGCCTGAACAAGAGCAAGACCCCAAGTCTACTAAAAATTTAAAAACATTAGCTGGGCATGGTGGCACCCACCTGTAATCCCAGCTACTCGGGAGGCTGAGGCAGGAGGATCACTTGAACCCAGGAGTTTGAGGTTGCTGTGAGCTATGATGATGTCACTGTACTCTAGTCAGGGCGACAGAGGGAGACTCTGTTTAAATAAATAAATAAATAAATAAATAAATAAATAAAAATGCTTCTCTATATCCTTATTATATTTTTGTAGGCTCTGTGATAATGATGGCCTATAATGTCTCACATTTTCCACAGTGCATTTTTATATCAATTATCTCATTTAATCTCAAACAATCCTGAGATGAATATTAATAGCCTTTCTTTATTATAAAAGAACTATGGCCAAGATAAGTTTAATATTCCCTCATAGAGCCATAAAGCAAGTAAGTTGCTGATGTTCAAACTTGGCTCTTATGATTCTAATCTTGGTACTTTCCCAACATACCCACATTTGTCTCTTTGAATAGCACAAATTTCTTGAGCATGGGCATGGGATGTAATATGCTAATAATGCTTAAATAGTACGTACAAATCATGTTAATATTCTTTATTTGAACCTCTCATCCTCATATCCTTAGTTGGTATATGTGGGATACATTTTAGAAGACAAGGAACTACCATAATGATACAAAAAGAAAGAATAAAGGATATAAATCCATTATAAATAGAGAAATGCTAGGAAGAAGCTGAACAATATTCCGTCATGGAACAGTAGTCAGGGCAGGACACAGGAAAGAACAGACTGTTTTCCTTCCCACATCAGAAAACTGGGATTGTAATTTTCAACGAATAGAGTGAAATTGATTATAAATTTAAGATATTAGTCTCTTAGGATTTGCTATAGGCTAACAGTTAGTGGAATTCTTAATTCCCCCCAAATATCGTTAAAATTATAATAAACCAAAGACTAAGAAGGCATGAGAAAAGAGGCCTGTGACTAAAATAATCTCTATTTGGAATCAGGCTTACAAAGTAAAAGGAATTATAGTAAAAATGAGCTTCCAGTATGTGTCAGGAAAGCAGAGAGCTATTACCCTGGAGAAAATCGTGACTTTGAAAATATCACTAAGGAAAGACAGAAAATATCAAATTCAGAGACAAACAATATGAGCTATAAAAGCAGGTTTAAATCAACAGAACTGCCAGGAAATACTATAACATATAAAGAGCAGGCCTTGGTGTTCTATACAAGATCCAGTCGCCCATTATTCTTTCTCAACAGGACCCCAGTTTTGCTCAGATACTCATCTACCCTACATGTAATTCTGGTGTAATCCCCAGCTCAGGGGTCAATCCTAATTAGTCTGAGTCAATTATGGTATTTCTGTTCCCTTGCCAGGACTGGCTTATGAGATGTGGTCCAGGGACCTGGTTCTTATCCATGAAGAAGACTGGTGAGGGCCTCTGGGAAGGGCTTTTTATGATAGGACACACCCCCTTTCTGCCTCTGGATGTTGCTATGTCTGTATGTGATGCCTGGAACTGCTACATCCGTCTTGTTATTGGTCTGAGCACAAAGCCAGGACATTGACACTGGTAGAGTGGGGAGATGGAATGAAGCTGGATCCACGATGACACTAGTGAGTAGCTGCATCAACCCCCAAACCTATTTACTGAATACTGCAGGATTTCCTGATATCTGAGTTAATAAATTTCTATTATTTAAGCCAATTTGGCTGAGGGATTTTTATAACATAGCCAAAGACACTGTAGCTGACGTAAGAGTTGGGTGGCCTAGCTCCCAGCATATAGACTTTGTCCTTTCAATAATATAAGAGAAACAGTACAAAACTAGGAGATAGTGTATAATATTGTATGTCCAATTCATTTATTGGAAAAGATTCCGGGAAATACTAATTCCAAGAAACCACACCTACGTTTTCCTAAAGCAGGAAAAAAATATATTTAAAAAAAAGAGGAGGAATGTTTATTCTTTTCCCCAGTAAAAATGCATTGTGTTATATATTTGAAAATGAGGATAGTTAGTTTTTGTTTTTTGAGACAGAGTTTTGCTCTGTCACCCAGGCTAGAGTGAAGTGGCATGATCATAGCTCACTGCAGCCTTGAGCTCTTAGGCTCAAACAATCCTCCTGCCTTCCAAATGGCTAGGACAACAAGCTGGGCCACCAAGCCTGGCCAAGGATAGTTAGTTTTAAAAGATGTTTGAATTCGCAAATATTCCAAATACCATAGCAAGAGAAATGAGGAAGGTATTGACTTTCAGGATGTGGAATATTTAGCATGGGAACTTAAATCTCTTGAGAGCAAGGATGATGTCTCAGGTTTATATTTCCATTGTCCAACATAGGACCTAATAAAAGCTTTTCAGAAAAGTAATCTGAAAAACTGGGAGGGTGTGTCTCAAATGGTATCACACAGAGCCTGTCCGTACAAAGATTTCAAGAACAGGATCTTAAATGCATAAAGTTTCAGGATGCCAAAACTAACCAGGACTTTGATGATTTCATTTTTTTTAAATAGTGCGTGCTTTCAAAATTATAAATTCCATTTTATTTACATATAAAAAGTAAATGGTTCTCCACTCCTTAAGTGTGGACTGCAAATAGTGAGTTCTTTCCAAAGAGCACTATGGAAAGAGGGGAAAAGAATAACTTTAGAGGACAGAAACTGACAAATACTACCTCAGCTAGGTGATCAAGGTCAACATCAACAGTGATAAAGTCATTTTGATAGCATGTACATTTGATATCATGTGATGAAAATAGCACTTAACCTCTGTGATCTTCCTCCCCCAAACCCACAGTTCCAGTCTAATTATGAGAAAAAACATAAGGAAAATATCAGTAGAGAAACATTCTACAAATCACTGACCAGTACTCCTCAAAACTGTCAAGGTCATCAAGGTCATCAAAACCAAGGAAAGTCTAAGAAACTGTCACTGCCAACAAGTACTATCTTCACAGTTTTTCTATAAATCTAAAATTGTTCTAAAAAATAAAGTTTACTTAAAGAATACATGGACTACAAACAGGTATATTCAGTTTTGAGCCATGTTCCCCATTTTTCCAATAAGTTTCATCTAATACAAAACTATTTTTGCCCTTTCAATGATAGAAATATATTTAAAAGCATATGTGCATCACAGAAATTCATTATAATCTGTACTTTGACAGCAAATGTCAAGTACATTCATTGCCAAGATGCACAGTAGGTTAGTTGGCAAGCATTAATTTTAACTAATTAATTAACTATGTGGAACCTAAAGCCATCAGTCATAAAGAGCTGAATGTCAGTAAGTTACCAGTTCCATATTTAAACAGACTGCATCACTGTTTAAGGTAATAGAATTATCTTGGATTTTGGGTATGCTTTTTAAAAACTGTCATTTGTGAATTCTATACTACCAAGAAGAGAAATGCTATAAAAAATCAAACTGACTTATTTTAAAAAAACATATTAAATGATAACTTGTATAAGCTATTACTCAGAGTGCCACCTTTTGTCTTCTCATCTGCTTTCACAGTCTTATGATTTTGAAAATTAAGGCAAGTACTGGCTATGCCATTAGGCTACTAATGTAACTTTTATAATTGAGGTGATATGAATTATTCAGAGTAAACTCAGTGTATCTACTTAATTACTTGGCTCTAACTTTAATTTTGAAACTAAGTGATTACATAGACTTTGACAAACTACTTAACCTTTTTGTGTTTCAGATTTTTCATCTCTAAAAAGGACTAATTGTAATTATCTGATATGATACAAACTTGTCACAATAATAAATAAAGTAATAAGGCATGAGAAGTGGGAGGAAAGGTTTCAGAGTACTAAAACTTCTTTGTAAATGCAAATATTCACTAAAAAAGTCTCTGAGAAGTTATGTTCAATGGGAAAGATTCAGGAAGATGAGAGAGATTAGTAGTTGGGAATAAGTTTTTCCAAAATGATATTCCTAGTTCTCAAGGGAATATAAAACTTTGGGGGTAAATCTATTACCCTAATGGTGTAATAAGAGTTAACTAATAGAAAATACTACTTAACATGTAGTAACATTAAATGTATAACACTGAACATAGAAATAATTTTATTTTTTATTTATTTATTTTTTTGAGACGGAGTCTCGCTCTGTTGCCTGGGCTAGAGTGAGTGCCGTGGCGTCAGCCTAGCTCACAGCAACCTCAAACTCCTGGGCTTAAGCGATCCTACTGCCTCAGCCTCCCGAGTAGCTGGGACTACAGGCATGCACCACCATGCCCGGCTAATTTTTTCTATATATATTTTTAGTTGGCCAGATAATTTCTTTCTATTTTTTTTAGTAGAGACAGGGTCTCACTCTTGCTCAGGCTGGTCTCGAACTCCTGACCTTGAGTGATAGAAATAATTTTAATATGATTTCAGTCTGCCAAAGTCAATAACCTCCATCACAGATACTTATGTTCATATGTTTTTCCTGGGTTGTCATGGGATTGTTAAGTTTTAAGACAAAATGCCTATATTTATTAATATTACCCTTGTCAACCTAGCAAAAAGACACTACAGAAAAATATCTCTAAATATATTGGGTTTACTCAGGAATTAAAAATAAGGATTATAATCCAGAATGCATGGAATGGCAAGCTACCAGTACATTCTGGTGAATGTACTTCTTCATTAGCAAAAAAGAGATTTACATAAGCTGCTTAGAAACACAGAGTTTACTGGTTCCAGAGGTTCAAAGCCAGAGTTGTTGCCAATTCCTTGGTGGAGATGCAAGTGTTATTTTGAAAGCATCTTATCTGAATTACTTTAGTCCTAAAGAATGTCTAATGATGACCTTTATCTAAAGCAGGAGATGCATGAGGGACAGGAAAGCATTTTTAGAAAGTCCTTAGAAACAGTTCTTATCTCAGACATGTAAGCATGAGCCTTCCTGGCCCTATTTTGCCTGCATATGACGAAAGTGATTTCATCCTGGTAGCTGCAGCTTTCATACCCTGAATGAGAATACAGGGTTTCTGGGGCAGAGCAGATTATTATTTGCTGTAAGCAAATAACTGCACCAGTTCTTTTTTGCCCTAATTCTTAACCCTAAGAGCTAGAGCAGATATCATACTATGTGTATCAGAGTTTGTAATGTAGGTGAAGAACCCTGAAAATGTAAATCTGGATATTTATATAGGAAAGGGACAGCTGTCTCCCCTGCCTCCTGAAAGGTGGGGACAAAGGATCCTGGATTCTTACTTTTATTCTTTGAGATGTCAATAAATCTCTCCAGGGGAAGACAAGACTGGTATCTCTTTGGAAATTTTTATAGCAATTAAAGTTGCCCCACATGTGTTGGGATAAAGTATGAAATAGTAGCCACTTCCTCACCACAGACTACAAGGATAAATTTGAAAGATATTGTTTTAAGAATGTCATTAGATGGGAGAACTATGGAATAGAGAATCTCCAAACTCTTCTTTTAATTCTGTGATTATAAATTTAAAAAGACCCTGAATTTTTTCCCCTGCTATTGGTATTTAGGTGGCAACATTCTTCACAAATATCAATTGAATTGGAATAGAAGGTCAATCCAGCATTGCTCCGTGCTTGACCAGGGTTCTCCAGAGAGTAGAATCAGCAATTCTGGGAGTGAGGTCCAGAAGCTCTCTTGTAATGAGCTCTCCACATAATTACATACTCTCAAGTTTGAGAAGCACTGATTAGCTGTTGTAGATGTGTGTGTGGAGGGTTCTTGCATGATTGGCATAGCATTCCTTTTCTTCTTGTTTATGGTTAATATGGGTTGCTCATCCAGACCTTTTGATGACTTGACGTAGGAGGAGCGAATTCCTCTTGTCACCCTTACCATATAGTTACTCCTGTTGAATGAGGGTATGGAAGTGGAGAAGTTGGAGAGCTTGCCTAAAGCAGAGTGGAACTGCTGGGTCAGCAGTTCTTTGTTTTTGGTGCTTGGTGTGCTCTTGACCAAATAATGACCAGACACACCAAAGGCAAGACAAGCGTGAGACGAAGTTTATTGAGGAAGGACAAGATAGGTTTACAGAGGAAGAACAAGATATAGGTTCACAGAACAAGAGCAAGATACATTCACCACAGAACAGACAGACCCCTTTGTTGTAACAGAAAGGGCTCTGGTTATGGTCCACGGTCCTGTTTTATACTGTCTGGACTGGGCCCTCCTCGTGGTTCAGACATCACCAGTGAACCACTTTGATGGACAGTTAACGACATGATCATTAGCCTTAGGTTACTCTAGGTCACTTTTCAGGTCCTTTTGTGCCTGGGCTGCCTAGCCAGAGGGCTAGGGAATCCTCCGCATTCTTTTTCAGTTGGAGCGCTAAGTTCTGATTGGCAGATTGGTAGGGTGTTCCTGTTAGTAGTTAGCAAGGGAATTCCAGGTCTCCTAGGGATGAAAGTGGTCACTTTGCCTTGGTGCAACTGCCCCACCTGGGAAGGAAGACAAGGGTAGGCCCCAGGCCCCCATCTTGGTCCTGCACTACCCTAATCCTGAGTGACTGAGTTACCTGGGGGAGGAGAGAATACCCTATGAATCTGCCAATCATAACTCAGCGTGCCAGCTGCCAAAGAATGTAGAGGACTCTCTACCCCACGGGCCAAGCAGCATAAGTACCATAGAGTCTGGAAATTGAACTAGTATAACCCACATGTGTAGTTAAAACTCAGGTCATGCAACTCCAACTGTCCAAAGTGGTTCCATGGTGACCTCTGAACCACGAGAGAGGTCCCAATCTAGGGCCACTATAAACCAAGATGCAGACCATAACCAGGCCCTTTTCTGCGCCCTTCCTTTTGCTCTCCCTTTGCTGCAACAGTGGGTCCAGTCATCATCTGTGGCGTATGTATCATATTCTGTAAACCTATATCTTGCTCTTGCTCTATAATTCTATCTTTCGCTCCTCAGTAAACCTCATTTTCATGCTTGCCTTACTTTGGTGCGTCTGGTCATTCTTTGGCCATGAGCACATCAAGAACTGACATTTCAGACTGAAACCTGACATTCCCTCCTGCCCCAGATGTGGCAATTGCTTGGGGTTCCTGCCTTTGTCCCCAGGAGGGCTGGAGGTCACTCACTGCCTACCTAACAGAACCCTCAGGAACTAGGGTCTCTTGTATCTTCTGAAACACTGTTAAATGCCCTCCACACCATCCAGACTGTATCCCACTCTTCTGGACCTCATTTGCTTCCTTCAAGTTAGTAGCTCTAGGAAGCAGGAAACATTGGTGGCTATTTTTGCCTCTGCCAAAGTTCCACGGTAGGGTACTGGGGTTGCTACTCTTGAGAACTTTCTCTTGACTTTTTAAAAGACTTTGTCTACCCTTTCAAATTGTACATTTCTCTTCAAATTTCAGATACCAATTGGTTTCCTGTCCTCTCTCCATGGATTGGAAATGACAGTGGAGATTGGGTTGTCTCCTTCTTTGGAAGGAGTCACCCAGGGCTGGAGTTTGATAGAGAGTAAGAAAACTGCTGGCCTATGAGCTGAGACTCAGTAGAAACTTGGGCACCTGGAATGCTGCTAGGTTTCCCAACCATTAAGGCTTTGAGTGGAGACGGGAATGCCAGAGCCAATAATCTCCACTCTTCAGGAAATAGAATTGACTTCTTTTCTATTCAGCTCTAAAACTTCTTCTTCCTAGGTTTTTTTTTTTTTTTTTTCTTTGTTTAAAGAGATGGCTGGGAGGCTGAGGTAGGAGGATCACTTGAGGTCTGGAGTTTGAGGTTGCTGTGAGCTAAGCTAATGCCACGGCACTCTAGCCTGGGCAACAGAGTGAGACTCTGTCTCAAAAAACAAAACAAAACAAACAACAAAAACAAACAAAAAAAGAGATGGGGTATAGCCCAGGTTGGAGTGCAGTGGCGTGATCCTAGCTCACTGCAGCTTTGAACTCCTGAGTTTGAATGATCCTTCCACCTGAGCCTACCAAGGAGCTAGGACTACAGATGTACACCATCATGCCCAGATAATTTTAAATGACCTTTTTTTGTAGAAACAGGGTCTCACTATGTTCCCCAGGCTGGTCTCAAACTCCTGGCCTCAAGCAATCCTCATGCCTTGATCTCCCAAAGCACTGGGATTACAGGTGTGAGCCATTGTGCCAGCCCTTCCTAGGTTTTGAGAGAATCCATGAATTGACCTAATACTACATACCTAAATCTATTCCCCACTATTTTCTAAAACGAGCCTTCCTTCCATCCCATAAACAAGCCAAACATCTTCATGCCACCTTGTCTTCGCTTCCTTTCTACTTAGAAAGTTCTTTTTTTAATTTTCTCCCTTCATAAATTCTCGCTATTCCTATGTCCTCTGTGAAACCTTTTCCCAACTATTCTTGGTCTTACAGCTCTCCCTATTTTCTCAGAGTCTGCAGCACTTGTCCTCTGAACCATATAATTTAGCCATTAATTATACACTGTGCCACACTATTTGCTCTTGTGTTAACGTGTGCTAGTTTTTTATTCTCCAACTAAATTATAAGAATCATGAGGCATTTCACATTTCTCACTTTACAAATGTAGAACTCGTTGTAAGTATAGAGAAGAAATTAGCATCACAGATTAGGGCCTGGTTTTAGCAATTGAACTTCTGTCTCCCACCCCCTCACTCTCCTCCTGTTTAGTTCCATTCCATTGAGTGCTTAGATTCTAGAATATTTTCTCCACCTCTCTTATTTTACTTTTTCTGTAAATCCTCCTTTCTCTCTCTCTCTCTCTCTCTCATGGATAAATGCCCATGTCACTGGATGAATACTTTAGCTATTTTCACAGACCATAAAATGTTCTCATAAAAACAGTAGGATATGGATGGGGACAGGATTATCTCGACCCTGTGGCATTTCATAAATGAGTTATTATAGCATTGTGGTAAAATCTGACAGTTGAACCTGTTAATGAACAGGGACTCCCACATTCATGAGGATTTTTATGACGAATATTAGGAAACACAACTCTATATTTATTATTTAAAAAGTCATCTGTTTCTGCCGTTTCCTTTCCTAAATGACATTCCTTCATTTATCTACAGGCCTACTAACTTGTTACTTTAATGTTGCACACTGTCTGCCTCAGTACTTTTAGACCCACATCTGATAAAAATATAGTTCTATACTTTATTTTAGGTAACTTTTCTCAATTAAAAAAAAACTGGTATATTTATTGTTTCTAACTCTTGTAGCAGGCCAAGCCCATTAGTCTCTTGGACGTTTGCTGAAAATCACTGACATAAGGCAGATTGATTAATAGGAGAAAAGGAATATAAATTTATTTAACATGCATACACAGGAGTCTTCAGAATGAAGACCCAACCCACCCCCCACAATGGGGTACAGAAGCTTATATACCATCTTCAGGTTGTAAACTAAAAATAGGAATATTTTCCCCCATCTGACTGAATGGACCTCCTCTTGACCAAGAGGACCCCAGAGAAATCTGAAAACCTGAATTCCTGGCCATGACAGGATGGGAGGTCAAACACCCCTTGTTTTACCCTCTCCCTTTTGGAGTTTAGACAACAGTAGACCAGCATTGCTGGTAAAATAGAGATCATATGAGACTGACAAAACAGACTTGTGGCAAGAAGATACCAAATTATTAACAAGACCTAAGGCCATGCAAGACAAGGGTTACGTCACACCTGGAGGCCATCAATTTGCTTAACGGGTAACTTTGACCTAGTATATTGTGGCTTACTCTATGTTTTGCAGACTTCCTTAATTTAAACATTCTTTTCTGCTAACGCCAAGTTTTTAGACAAAGTTTTGTATCTTTAGCCAATTGCAAATGAAGGAATCTCTGAATTCACCTATGACTTGTAAGCCCCAGCTTCACGATAACCCACCTTTTTGGGCTAACCAACATATACCTTCCATTTATTATTAGGTTATTAAGTATGAAATGTCTGATGTCCTTAAGTACTAAGTTTGGCAGTTGATATCTCTGACATTTCACTCTGACACTTGTGGTTTTATTTTTATTGTGAAGGTACATCCTCAGCCTTTCAAACACATGTTTTGGCTTGTGATTATCTTTCAAATGTTATTTAGAGCAATTTTTGTGAAACCGTGGATAAGTAAAAAATGTGGGTTATTTTCAAATATGAGTTCCATCATGGAACCAATGCAGGACTGACAGCTCAAAATGTCAACGAAGTGTTTGGGAACAATGTGGCTAATGAACATACAGTACATCGATGGTTTGGGAAGTTCTTTTCTGGTGATTTTAATCTTGAAAACGAGCCACGTGGGTGACCTGAGACCAAGGTGGATAATGATGAGCTGAAAGGTGTAGTGGAAGCAAATCCATCAGAACCTATGAGTGAATTAGCAGCAAGGTTTGACATTACTATTTCAACAATATTGGACCATTTGAAACAAATGGGCAAGGTAAAGAAGCTGGATAGATGGGTTGTGCATAAATTAAATGAGCATCAGAAGAGAACTCATCTTGAAGTTTGCCTTTCTTTGCTGTCATGACAAAGGCAAACCATTTCTACACCATATTGTTATGAGTGATGAAAAATGGATTCTTTTGACAATCGTAAGCATTTGGCACAAGGCTTGGATAAAGATGAAGTGCCAAAACACAGTCTAAAACTATTCATCAAAAAAAGCTAATGGTGTCTATTTGGTGGTCCAGTGCTGGTATTGTCCACTACAGCTTCATGAAACCTGGTCAGTCCATTCACTGAATGTCTACTGCAACCAATTGGTGCCAAGATTGGTCAGCGGAGACAGGCCATCACAAGACCATGTGGTCAACAGAGACAGGCCATCACAAGACCACGTGTCACAAAAAACAGGGCTGCTCAAACTACAGCAGCTGGACTTGGAAACTCTCTGTTATCCACTGTATTCACCAGACCTTGCACCAACTGACTACCCCTTCTTCCAGGCTTTGTACCACTTCTTGCAAGGAAAAGTATTCAATTCTCAACAAGCTGTGGGAAACACCTTTTGCAATTTCATCGCCACTCGCTCTCCAGGCTTCTTCGCTGCTAGCATAAACAAGCTGTTGTTAAGATAGCAAAACTGTGTCCATAGTTTAGGCACATACTTTGGTTAGTTATACTGCTTCTTGTTTGAGATATATTAAACTTTGATTCGAAATCGGACATTTCATATTTAATGACCTAATAATTTGTGTAACTCCTGCCTCCCTTAAATATATAAAACCAAACTTTAATCTGAATATGTCAAGACCTCTTACTCAAGGTTTCTTGGGTTTGTGTTTTCCCCACATTGCAGCCACTCATATTGGCTCAGAATAAATGTCTTTAAAATATTTTACAGATTTTGGGTTTTTCCATTAGTGAGGTTACAGAAAGAATGTGGTCTCAGAACATGACCAAAACCAGGTTATGGTGGTAAATCAGGTTTTAGTTGTGGCTTACTCTATGTTTTGCAGACTTCCTTAATTTAAACATTCTTTTCTGCTAACTCCAAGTTTTTAGACAAAGTTTTGTTTCTTTAACCAATTGCAAATGAAGGAATCTCTGAATTCACCTATGACTTGTAAGCCCCAGCTTCAAGATAACCCACCTTTTTGGGCTAACCAACATATACCTCCCCTTCCAAGATAGGTTAGGGGAGGGGCGAAGAGAAGGCTTGGCTAGCAAAGGTGGTCTTGTGTAGCTGAAACTTCAAAAGGTAGCAGGCCTCAGAGAGAATAGATGGTAAATTTTTCTTTCAAACCTTTAAAGGTGTCAGACTCTCAGTTAATCTTTACAAGGGAGGGCCTGGCTACATTAATGCAGGTTCTCTATAGATGCAAATTTCCCCCACAAAAGACAACCTTGAGTTTGAGACCAGCCTGGGCAATATTGCAAGACCCTGTCTCTACAAAAATTTATTATAAAAAATGAGCTGGATATGGTGCTATGCACCTGGAATGCCAGCTACTCCAGAGGCTGAGGCAGGAGGATCGCTTGAGCCCAGGAGTTAGAGATTGTAGTGAGCTGTGATCATGTCACTGCACTCCAGCCTGGGCAACAGAGTAAGAGCTCGTCTCTTAAAAAAAAAGAGAGAGAGAGAGAGAGAGCACGAGCTTTGTAGGGCAATTTCTGTTTGCTGGGCTTCTGGTAGGCATCCCAAAATATGTCTAAGATACATATTTTGGAGTAAAATATTTTAATTTCCTTCACTCTAAACACAGCTTTAACTCTTCTACCCATCTCAGAGAGTATCCATCTATTTTACTTAGGGGTTGGGTTCTGCTTCACCTAACATAAATCTGAGTATGGTGATTTAAGTCAATAGAGTAATATTTTTCTCACATAACAGGAAGGAGGGAGTCCTAGTCCATCTAGAGGTGGTTAGCCCAGGGACAGTGGAGCACCGTACCTGGGCCATCATTACCTCAGCCTCCTTTTGCTATTTTGCAATGGTTAACATGTGGCTTTTATTTTTCTGGTAATCTCATGGTTACAGTATGGTGTGTCCCACCTTTTGTCTCCCACCCAGGTTTTAGGTAGGAAGCAAACAAAACAAAACAACAAACAAAACAACAATAAAAACAAGGAAGGGGGAAGAGTGTCTATTAGGAAAGGAAAACGTTTGATCTCCAGCAGACTCAAGCTCACATCTCAAGGACAGAACTGTGTCATATGCTCAACTCTGGCTGGAAGGGAGGTGAGGAAACTGGGTACACTGTGGCCCTAATCAAAATTGGGGTTTTTATTAGTAGGGAAGAAGGTAAGAGGGATGTTGGATGGACAGCTAGCAGTGCCTGTCACGTAGAAGAGCCTGAGGCAATTCCTCATGAATGATGAAAACCTACTTTCAGAGCTTGATAATACTGCAAGATTATAAATGTGTGGTTGGCTGAGACATTTTAGACAAGGTTGTGAAAGCTCTGAGCAGAATTTTAAGCACTCAGATACGGATTCCACTGATTCACTCTTCTTTTATATTTCACAATTAAAATACTCATTATTAGTTAAACCCAAACAAGTGCTTCAGGTTTTCTTTACATTGAACATAGGAGACCTAGAGAAAAATGGTTATTCTACTCTAGAGGCAAAATTTAACACAGTAAAAAACAGCTGTGCTTTTGCCAAACATTATGTCCAGTTTGTGGATGTTTGCTGCCACCTGCAGTTTAAATTTGATATTTACTCTGGTCATCACCTGTAATTGAAGAATAATGTCCCAGGAAATGAAAAGGAAGGATGCAATAAAAGTACCTTGGTTAGTGCTGCAGGCTGATGCTTACTTAAAATTGAACTTCCTATTTTTACACCTGTGTTCCTAGCAATATTATTTATAATAGTAAAAATGTGTAAGCAATCCAAGTGTCCATTGACAGATAAATGATAAACAAAATGTTATTTACCTGAAATATATTATTCAGCCTTAAAAGGAAGGTATTTTTTATACATGCCACACATAGATGAACCTTGAAGATATAAGTGAAATAATCCAGTCACAAAAAGACAAATGCTGTAGAATCTCACTTATATGAGGTTCCTGTGGCACTCAAAGCCATAGAGACAGAAGGTACAATGGTGGTTTCCAGGGGATGGGGGAGGACGGACTGGGAGTTAGTGTTCAATGGGCACAGAGTTTCAGTTAAGGAAGATGACAATGTTCTGGAAATGGATGGTGTTGATGGTTGCACAACAATGTGAATGTACTTAATGTTACAGAATTATACACTTAAAAATGGCTAAAATGGTAAATTTTATGCAGTGTATATTTTGCCAGCATAAAAAAGAATTTTAAAAAGTATTGAATTTCTAGGGACATGAGTAAACTGATTCTGTAGAATATAGAACTTGTATTCTAACTTATATTACCACATGGTAATGAACTGGCACTAAGCGTTTTGGGTTTCCCCAGTCCCGAAAGAGTAGATGCCTTACTCGTTGATGAACAGATTGTCATGTTCTAGTCACTATGCAAATTGTTTTGGCCGTGTCAGGGATGCAGCAATTTAATGTACTACAAAATAACTTGTAACTGAGTCAGCTGCAGGGAAGGAGGCAAATAAGGGTAATTTGGAAGTTCTAGAGAAAAAATTTTAAAAAATCATTTTCATGACGTTTTGGTAGTTTTAGAACATAGCAAAATAACAAGGCCATGTACTGGATATGTATGCTGCATATTTATCATTTTAACTGTTAAAAATTGTATAATCCCTGAATTTTGTCTATTCTAGAAAGAAAGCAGGTGGAGACCTCCTATGTCCATGAAGTGGTTTACTACGTAGAGTTTCTAACTGGTCATATTTCAAATTGAACATGTTTTGTATAATGACTTCCATCCAGGTTATGTTTAAATCATTTTAAAAACTCAAGATAATATTTTTAGTTTTCTGGCCATTGAAAGCTTAATGGGTTTTAGAGTAAAGCAGTCTCCATTTTCCTTTTCCTCTTTGTAGTTTAATTGGTTTCCACTCTGACACTGTGATTCAGATCATTGGCAGCTGTTACTTATTACACCCTGAAGAGTGGCCCACAGGACAGGCATCACTCTAAAGAGAAGCTGATCTTATTCTTTTAGAAAATTGACTGCAGTCCTTTCTTTATGACTTGAGATAGTCACACTATTTTTTTTTAAAGAAAATGTGTGGAAAAGGTAGAAACTGAATTGAGAAAGATATTTAAAGTATCAAAAAAGATTTTAAAAGCCTAGACACAGAATCCAGGGCATCTATGGAATACTTGTTTGTGTGGGATAAAGGATGACTTCTGCAAAGAAAAGCAAAAAATTATTAACTGCCATAAAAGGCCATTTATAATACATTTTTCCTTATGCTAAATGCTCAGTTGAGCTGTTTGAAAAGGGAGAGGGGGAAGTTCTATTCCTTGTCTCTCATGGCGGGGGGAGCATAGGTGACCGCCAGCCCTCGCTGCTGCTCCTCTGGGTCCACCTGCCCCAGGTTGCTGTGGCCAGTGTCTGAGCATGGCAGGGCACTAGGCCAGCCTAGTCCTGTAGCATGGGCACTACTCTCGTGGGCAACATCCCTGACCACTCATTATCAGCTTATTTGACTCAATATTTTTTTTTGTTGTGTTAGTTTTTATTTAATAAGCATACACTTAACTCTGCAATCCAGCTAGATGTGGAGAGGAATAAGGAAAATATGGAACCCAAAGAACTGCAGCAAGAGCACAAAGATTATAAGATACTGAGAGCAAATGGGGTGGAGGGGTGCCGTCCTGAGCTACAGAAGGAATGGTCGGGTGGTTAAGATAAACCAGAAGTCAAATTTATTAGAGTTGTTCACAGTTGGCAATGGTGGTCTTTTTGCTAGTCTTGCTATTCCTGGACCCAATGTGCTCCATGGCTTCCACAATGTTCGTGCCTTCTTTCACTTGCCAAAGCGCACACCCTTGCTAACCAACCACTCAGTCTTGGCAGTGCAGATCAAAAACTGGGAACCATTTGTGTTGGGTCCAGCATTTATTCATACCATGGACAAGATACCAGGACCCAGATGTTTTCAGGGTGAAGTTCTCATCATCAAATTTCTCCCCGTAGATGGACTTGCTGCCAGTGCATTTATGGCGTGTGAAGTCACCACCCTGGCACATAAACCCTGAAGTCATTGTGTGGGTAGCTCTGGGCTGCAGCAGCTACAAAGCCAACACTTTCCTCTTACATGCTCTCACTGTATTCTTTGAAATATTAGAACTGTGACCAACAAACTCTCTCACATGTTCAACCTCCCCCTGAATTCCTCCAAATCTCTCTGGATTCTCAACATCCTTCTTCTTCACTGCTTTAAATGCAACCTGTCTCTGTGCTGAGGCCACGGGTCTCCTGCAGCCTTCTCAAGTCCCCGTTATGCCCGGGTGCCCCAGTGTGGAGTAAGCATCCTCCTTGCTTCCCAGCGACACGTACAAAACCATTTGCCTTCCTTTCTTTCCACCCCCCACAATCACTCTCCTTTGAAGCTCGTGCCATGTAACTGCAGTTCTAGTTCTCCCTTATCCATGCTTTCACTTTCTGTAGTTGCAGTTACCCGCAGTCAACTGCCATGAGAAAATAGGTGAGTACAGTACAATAAGGTATTTTGTGAGAGAGACCACACTCACCTAACTTTTATTACAGTATGTTATTAAGGTCATTCTATTTTATTGTTAGTTATTGTTTTTAATCTCTTACTGTGCCTAATTTATAAATTAAACTTTATCATAGGTAGATATGTAGAGGAAAAAGCATACCATATATGTTAATATATATATAGGGTTCAGTACTATCCATGGTTCCAGGCATCCCCTGGGGGTCTTGGAACATATACGAATAAGGAGGCACCACTGCATCCCATATTGCTTTCACCTCTCATTCATGGAAGACTTTAGCGTCCAGCTCAGTGTTTGTCTCCAACTGGGGTTGTCAGATTTAGCACATAAAAATACAGGCTGCCCAGTTAAATTTGATTTTCAGGCAAACAGCAAATAATTTTTTTTTTATTTGGCAACCCTCGCTTCTCCCTCACTCCCCTCACACATTTCAGTGTTTCAGTATCCACATGGATGGTCCTGCTGACACTGGCCTCTCTGTTACTAGCCCCCAACCTCTAATGATCTTCCATTGACTACTCTTTTCTACTCACTTCTGTGGGCACACTGCAGATCAGAAACTTTTCTACCCCACATCTCAGTTTAAAACATGTACTTTTTGCATTCTGCCTTCTAGTCTTCTAGCTTACATGCTGCAGAACAGGGGTTGGAAAACCATGGCCCAAGGGACAAATGTGGCCCAAGAACAGTTTTTTTTTTTTTGACTGAGTCTCCCTCTGTCGCCCTGGGCACAATGCAGTGGCATCATTGGAGCTCACTGCAACCTCAAACTCCTGGGCTCAGCCTCCCAAGTAGCTGGGACCACAGGCATGCACCACCATTCCTGGCTTGACTTACACTTAAAAAGGACTTTTACTATTTGTTTAGATTTTTGAAAAATATTTGCACATATTCACATCTGTCAAATTTGTCTCTTTGGAGTAGGAATTTCTTTCTTTTTTTTTTTTTTTTGAGACAGAGTCTCACTCTGTTGCCCTGAGTAGAGTGCCCTGGCATCAGCCTAGCTCACAGCAACCTCACACTCTTGGGCTCAAGGGATCCTCCTGCCTCAGCCTCCCGAGTAGCTGGGGCTACAGGCACGCACCATGATGCCTGGCTAATTTTCTATTTGTAGTAGAAACAGGGTCTCACTCTTGTTCAGGCTGGTCTCAGACTCCTGAGTTCAAGGGATCATCCTGCCTTGGCCTCCCAGAGTGCTAGGATTACAGATGTGAGCCACCGGACCCAGCCTCAAATCTCTCTTTGATATTCGATTATAAACTTGAAAAGGCAAAATTTATTTCTGCTTAATGGGTCCTTTAGAGCAGCCCTTACCACATGCATTATAAATATGTTTAAGTCAATTTTTAAAAATTGAATTATAATTCACATACCATGAAATTCACTTTTTAAAAATGTGTGATGCAGTGGATTTTAGTGTATTCATAAAGCTGTGCAATCTAATCACCATTATCTAATTCCAGAACATGTTTTCCCCCTCAAAAAACTCTGTTCTCATTAGCAGTCACTCCTTACTTGCCCCTCCCTAACCCTTGGCAACCATTAATCTGCTTTCTATTCTATGGATTTCCCTATTCTGGATTTTTGCATAAATGGAATCCTATAATATATGGCCTTCTGTGCCTAGCTTTCACTTAGCATAATGTTTTCCAGATTCATCCATGCTGTAGCATGAATCAGTACTTCATTTCTTTTTATGGCTGTATAACATTCCATTGTATGAATATACTACATTTTGTTTCTCCATTTATCAGTTGATGGAAATTTAGGTTGTTTCCACTTTTTGGCTATTATGAAAAATGCTGCTGTGAACATTCATGCACAAGTTTTTGTGTGGACATATGTTTTCATTTCTCTTGGAGTGGAATTGCTGTGTCATATGGGAACTGTATATTTAACTTTTGGAGGAACTGCCAAGCTGTTTTCCAAAGTTACTGGACCATTTTAAATTTCCACCAGCAATGAATGAGGTTTCCAATTTCTCCATATCCTCTCAATATTTGTTATTATGTCCCTTTTTTGTTTATAGCCATCCCAGTGTGTGTGAAGTGGTGTTTCATTGTGGTTTTGATTTTCATCCTAATGGCTAATAATGTTGAGGATTTTTCATATGTTTATTGGCCTTTTGTATATATTCTTTGGAGAAATATCTATTCACATCCTTTGCCCATTTTTCAAATTTTAGATAGATATTTACTTACTATTTCAAATGATTCATGAATTTTTCTTTTTCTGAAATATTTCTGATGGTGTTCATTTTCCCACTGACCATATTTAAACTGGTCACAAAAAAACTATTAACTCCATAAAACAGCTCACATATAATTGAATTGTCATATTCCTGTGATATTTACGTATAGCTCATTCAATAACCATTTATTCATGGAGCTGTTATATTGCAGGTTGGTATTGAGGAAAGGGGAATAAATAAGATATAGCTCATATGCCTAATGATCCTATTCTGATTACCCTGCAGAAGTAGGATAGACCCCCCCATCCAAAATTTGATTCAGATGTTGAGATTGATGATGCTGCACACACACCAAGAGGGTACGAAAGGTTTGTTACTTACATAGTGAGGCTTTCTAGATAGAGCAGGTCGGGTTTCCCAAGCTGGTCTGGAATGGCCTCAAAGAGCAAGGAGAAGAGTGTCTTGGAGCTTTATGGTGGTTAGGCGGTGGGGCCTGGGTGAGGGTTCCCCTGTTCAGGGCCAGGACATGGAGAGATGTGAATCTCCCATCAGCTCCAAAGAGAGAGAACATGGGCTTTTTTGTTGGCTTGTCCGGATGTGGGGGCAGAATGGAAAAGGGGAGTGGGGGGTGGGCTTGAAAACTGTCAGTAGTCAAACATCAAAAACAGAGTCAGACTCTTTATTTCAAACCCCAGACTAGTGAAGGAGAGAAATAGGAAAAGCAATAAGAGCATTATAAGGCGACATACCCACAGTGCTATGCAAGCCTAGAGAAATGAGTGCCCATCTGCCTGTGGAACACTTAGTGAAAGTGACATTGACTGGATCCCGAAGGTAAGAAGAATCTCACAAGGCAGAGGAGGATTAAGGAGAACAAGAGGGAATTTTTAGGCTTAGAGAACAGTATTCGGAAAATCACAGACGCATGGAAGTGTGTGGCATATTCTGAAAGCAATCTGCAGTCCTTCAGTAAAGAGTAAGGGGCATTTGGAGATGGAGCAGCGGCCAGCAGGGAAGCCTGGTGAGGAAGTTTGTGCAGGAGCGTGAAGGCTCCTGTGTGCCATTCTAAACCTTTAGACTTTATCCCGTGGAAAACAGGAGAGCCTCAAGAAAAGGATTGTATCTGCATTTTAGAAATACCATTTGGGTCTCAGGGATTGCAGGAGAGTTGGAGAGGGTGTGACCAAGTGGAAACACCAGGTATGACCAGGTGGGAGACTAGGAGGACACTCACTAAGGCCAGGGGGCGGCAGGGGGTATACATTCGGGAGCCAAGTCTGTCGGTCAGTTTGTGTGTGAGGATGAGGGAGAGTGAGAAACAAACTCTTGGAAGTTTTGGCTTGGACCACTAGGAATCAAGGATGATCACCAGATTCCTGATTTTGGTGACTGTGCACATAGTGGTGCTCTTCACTAAGATAGGAAACAGAGAGGGGACGAGGGAGGAAGAAACAATGAGATCTGTGTAGAGAATGTTGAATTAGAAGTGCCTGTGGCTTTGTTTCCTGGCTAGTCCTTTGTATAGAAAGTTGGAAGCTGGCCACACTGTAGCATGGTAAATTTGAGTACAGTTTATAGTCATACCCTTACCCAGGCCTCCTCCACAATGGTCACCTGGAGAGGCTGTACCGGTTCTGTTGCTGCTACCAGGGGCCCCAGTGCTTTGCAACGTGCCTGTGACTCAAAGGCAATACTTCATTTTTACAACCTTTGCGGTTTATGAAGCACTTGCCTTATCTTAGTTGAACCTTAAAACAACCCTGTGAAGTATGCAGGGGGATCATTATCATTTTTTACAGATAACAAAACAGACTCAGAGAGGTTAATTTTCTCTATTTCACATGGCTAGACATGGAGGACTTGAATCCTTCTTCATGATTAATGTAATTGGTTCAGGATTTCTAGGACCTGAAAGTTTGGCTAGCTGCCTGGAGTCTGCCTCACAGTGCAGGTGTAGCCAGCAAAGTATCATGAAAAAAAGGCAGGCTGGGAGTCTCCCAGAAGAAGGACCAGTCAGGCACTCAGTTAGAGGGGAGACAAGCAGACAGGGACCAGAGGGCCTGTCAGGCATTGTCCACATTCAGGGTCACCCAGAGGGTCAAGAAGAGATTAGCTGACACCAAGGATGATGGATCCTAAGGTAGAGGCTTTGCTCTCTGAATTATTTTATATGGCTTTTGGGCACAGACAGCTCTGACCTGCAGTTATTAATTAAGCCAGGACCTTTCCATAGATACAGAAGTATGGTCTTCTGCAATCAAGGATAGTTTTTATTATTGGCCAGGCGCGGTGGCTCACGCCTGTAATCCTAGCACTCTGGGAGGCCGAGGTGAGCGGATCGTTTGAGCTTAGGAATTCGACACCAGGCTGAGCAAGAGCAGGACCCTGTCTCTACTAAAAATAGAAAGAAATTAGCTGGACAACTAAAAATATACAGAAAAAATTAGCTGGGCATGGTGACGCATGCCTGTAGTCCCAGCTACTGGGGAGGCTGAGGCAGGAGGATTGCTTGAGCCCAGGAGTTTGAGGTTGCTGTGAGCTAGGCTGACACCATGGCACTCTAGCCCGGACAATAGAGTGAGACTCTGTTTCAAAAAATAAATAAATAAATAAATAAATAAATAAATAAATAAATAGAAAAGGATAGTTCTTATTATTCTTATTATTTATAATACTGAAAAACTGGAAACAAATGTAAAACAATGTAACTGGCTCTACCACTTACTAGCCATAAAATTAATTAAACCTTGGTTTCTTCCTGTGTAAAATGTGCACATAAAATCGCCTACCTCATAAAGTTGTCAGTATTAAATTAGATGATACATATAAAGGGCTTAGAACAATGCTTAGCTCCTATTTAAACACTCAGTAATAGTTACTTTTATTATTGTGGGAGATGATTTCACTAGAATATTGTACAGCCATTAAGATTATGTTTCTGAGGAGTTTGTAATAAAATGGCATACTTTAAAAATTTTAAGCATATGAACACAATGTAATCAGGACTATTAATATAAAAGATGAGGAAAAAAAGACACTGGAAGAAAATTCTCCAACATGCCAGTCAGTTTTTGCTATTTTTAAATAATAGCTTTATGAGATATAATTCACATGCCCTGAAATGTACCCCTTTAAAGTATACAGTTCAGTCAGTTGAGTTTAGCATATTGACAGAGTTGTGCAAGCATCGTCAGTATCTAATTTTAGACCGTTTTATCACTGCGAAAATAAACCCTGTGCCCATTAGCTGTCACATTACCCCTGGACCCTGGCAACCACTAATCTACTTTCTGTCTTTATGGATTTGCCTCTTCCAGACGTTAGTAGAGGTGGCGTCATACAATACGTGCTCTTTTTGTATCTCGTATCTTTCAGTTACCATAATGTTTTCAAGGTTCATCCATGTTTTAGTATATATCAGTATTCATTCCTTTTTATGGCCACATAATATTCCATTGTATAGATATACTACATTTTCTTTGTCCATTCATCAGTTGATGGACATTTGGGTTGTTTCTACTTTTTGGCTGTTATGCTACTATCAACATTAGTGTTCAAGCGTGTGGACATATGTTTTCAATTCTCTTGAGTGTGTACCTAGAGGTAGGATTACTGTGTCGTATGGTAATTCTATGTTTAATATATTGAGAAACTTCTAAACTGTTCTCTAAAAGGGCTGTAAAATTCCACCATCAATGTGTACAAGTTGATTGCTGTTCATACTATTTGTAGTGTGTATAGATGTTTGGGTCACAGAATCTTTGGAGAGAGAGATATGTAAAAATAAATACAGGCAGTTATATATTATAAAGTAATATTAATACATCTGGAAACATTTGTTTCCTCCCCTCTCCATTTTAAATTCCATCTAAGTTACCCATTTGCTGATGGTGGGATTATATTACAGTTGCAATATGCAAGTTTAGATAAATCTTCAGATCCATTTACAAAGCACACCCCAAAAAACAACTTTGCACACTCCCAAAATATAGTCATTGTCAATTATTATTTATGGAACTTTATGTTAACTGTTAGAAGCAATATCCACCTTAAAATTTTTCATTTTTATTTCTTTTTAAAATTTACAATATTCTTGACTATTTATAGTCTTAGCTAATCAGTGTTTATGCAGTTAAAGATGACTGCCAAAGATATTTTTTAGTTCAAAGGATTTTATCTTTTTTTGTTTGGTTTATTTGGTCTCTAACAAAAATTCTGGCAGAGTTGCTCTTACTCCAGTTTTTAGCCACTGCATTGAAGACTTATATATGTTAACCATGCAAAAAGTTTTACAGTATCAAAGTTCATCTTACAAGATCAACTTTTACTGCTGCAATGTTTTATGTAATTTTTAGAATTAAGTTATGTAGAAACTTATGATGGTATCTTTTAAATTTTTAAATCAAGGCAATAATGATTATAACTAGCTCATTGGCTTTAACTTTATGCCAGTAATTGTAATTATAATTAAAAAATCTACATTTATTTATAAAATTTTACCTAGGGATATAAAAGCCTTCTCATACTCTATTAAAAAGACAATTATATGCTATTAAAATGAGTCATGCTGAAATCATTGCTTATAAGGGGTTCATCTAAATGATAATGGGTTTAAAAAGTAAGTTATTCCCTGGCAGTAGAGGTCTTTTTTTCCATCTGGCAAATCTAATAATAGTTGAAAAGACAGTCATGAACAAACAGCCCAATTAGAAGATCAAACAAACCATGCTCCTAATGGTTTATTTTGTTTTACATCTTTAAAGCACTTTTGGTAACAATTATTAATCTGTATATTCCAAGTAAGTATAATGTCAGAAACTTTTTACAGTATAGCAGTTGGTTTTAGCTTTCTTGATATTATATATCTGATGAAAGTAATGGACACCTTACTCCAGGAAAATGCATATATGTATACTTAATTTTACATAAAAATTCCAGAAATTCAAAGCTCCCTAGAACTCCTGTTTAGTCATAGAGAAAATATTTATGGTAATTAAGCTAATTCTATAAATGATTTTAAGGTGCTTTTGAAGGTATTATTTATAAATCATTCTTTATAAACACTGTTGTGGTTTGCTATTGAGGCATTTTAATTTATATCCAGGCAGTTGCATCTATTAATAGTTTTCTTAAGATAAGCTCTGAGAATATTTGCATACAAGTCTGGTCTATGACTTGAGCCAGCTTTATTAATCAGTCATCAAACATGGATGGTTAACAATTATTTTCTGGCCATCTTTAAGCAAATCTGATAACATGAAATATTACTTTTTCCTTCAGGCTTATTTCCTTACATTAACTGAAGAGCTGGTTATAAACCTAGCTGGACACACCAATTTGCTTAACAGTGTTGGAGATCATGCGTTTTCTGGAGTACAAACTACACATCTGCAACTTTGCATCCACAACTGACAAACTACTTTTAAATTCTCAGAATAGTTGATCTAATTACACAAGGGGTCAATAGTCAACTTTCAGTGAGGACAAGTTTTCAGAGTCTTTCTCATAGAGTGTGCCCAGGGAAGTTGTTAGGAGCAACTAGCGTGCCAGCAGGTGGAAGACTTCCCAGTAGCACTCCAGCCACTCAGAGAATTTCTCTGAACATGATCTGCTGTAGTTTCAGTGTAGAGGGTATATTCAGTTTCTATTGCTGTATAACAAATTACCGCAAACTTAATGGCTTGAAACAACTACCATAGTTCATAGCTCATAGTTCTGATGGTCAGAAGTCCGGGCATGGCACAGCTAGCTTCTGTGCTCAGGGTCTTACAAGACTAAGTTAAGGTGTTAGCCAGGGCCGCGATTCTCATCTGAGGCTTGCAGTCATCCAGGCTTATTCAGGTTGCTGGTAGGATCTCATCCCTTGTTGCAGGACTGAGGCTGCCACTTTCTTGCTGTCAGGGTTGCTTTCAGCTCCTGGAGGCCACCCACTGTTCCCTACCACGTGGCCCCTCCACCATCAAAGTCAGCAGTGGATAATCTCCCCTGCATCCAATCTCTCTCATGCTTTGAATCTCTTTCCAGGAAGAGCCCAATCCCTTTAAGGGCTCATCTGATTAGGTCAGGCCCACCAAAGATAATCTCTCTATCTTAAGGTCAACTGATTTGTGACTGAAATTCCACCTGCAAAGCCCCTTCGTAGCAGCAACTAGGTTAGTATTTGATTGAAAAACTGGGAAAACGTTTGTGTACGCTGGTGGTGGGGGGGTATCTTGGAGGACATCTTAGAATTTTGCCTACAAAGGGGGTATCAGTGGGACGGCAGAATCTAGGATCTGACAGGGGAAACAAATATCTAGGACTGTTCTCTGCTCTTTATAAAAAATATCTAAACACATGCAGGCTGTGAGAGTGCATATTCTGGGTATCTGCCAATGCTACTGAACCTCATAGAAAGGGACTTCCCCTAGGACTTAGGAAACCTGGCTCTGCCACTAAGTAGCCATGTGATGTTGGTCAGACTTTTAACTTCTCTGGGTCTAGAGCTGAAGGGCTTGGCTGGATCAGGAATTCCCAGTCAGGAGAGAGCGCAGGAGGGAAGCAGCCACCCTGAAATCCCCTGGGGAGCTTTTTCAAACCAAGCATTTCTCCTCCCTTCCCAAGATGTTGTAACAGTGTTGGGAGAGCAGGGTTGAGGAGGGAGGGATGAACATGTGCAGTGTGGAGTTGTTCCTCAGGTCATTCACTCATCCACTCATTCACTTAACAAACATTCACTGACCACCTACTTTGTGCCAAACACTGTGCGAGGCACTAGGAATGTTAGAGTGAATAAAGCAAGCGGGCTTCCTGCCTCCTTTCCGGCTGCACAGACAGGAAAGTGAGTACAAGATGGTACATGTTACTGAGTGGGGACCACAGGGCGCGATGGGAGCTTAGGGTGAGGAGCCTCCTTGAGGAAGTGATGCTTGAGTGGGCGTTAGCTAGGAGAGGAGGGTAGGGATGGGTGTGGGAAGGTGGAGACGTTTCAGGTAGGGAAAAGCATTCATGAAGGGATTGAAGCTTAAATGACCAAGGCACATTTAAGGAGCTATAATTAGCCCACTATGACCTGAGTTGGTACATGTTTCAAAGCCAGCCTTACAAATCATGCTAATAGTTTAGATTTTTATCCTAAGCACAATGGGAAGACATTGAAGAGTTTTAAGGGAGAATGACTTGAAGAGATTGGCACTTTAAAAATATGACCCTGGCTGTAGTTTGAAGAGTATAGCAAAGAGGGGTGGCTGTATTAGACTCAAGGAGACCATGGCAGATAGCCAGGACCAGGGTGGTGTCAATGGGCATGGAGAGAAGGCGGCAGGTTTGAAAGAGATACAGAGAGTAGAATCGATGGCATAGTGGTTGGCTGGATGCAAGAGGTGATCTGTGTATCTCCAGTTACAGGAGTTACAGGGTTGGATGTGGCTGCATGTATTTTGATTTACAGTGGCTCCTTTATGCGATTCAAGCTATGTCCTTCTCCATTCACAAGATCTTTAGGTTGTAACAAGGCAAAAGATCTTCTGTACCCTCTGGAATACTTATTTCACTGGGATGGAATATTCCACTGGGAATAAGTACTCAAGCAATATACAGATGATCTGGATTCCAGGGCCTTGTTTCCTCCTCTGCTCAAAGAGGGGGTTGAATTGGGAATCTCAAAGACTGATACCAGGGCTGACCTTCCTTAACCCATGGAACCTGGGCTCAGAGGCACTGGGCTCAGTTCTGTTTCTCCCCAGGATGACCCAAGTTGTTGGCTGCAGTGATAGAGGAATCAGCAGTATACCCTGAATGCAATGCACATTTGTATCAAGGACTACCCTAAAGGAAGAACTTTTGCACTACTCCAGGATTGGAGTAGTGTAAGGTTAATGGACAGAGACAGTCATGCCTGTAAATTCTGTTTCATAACTTGGTGTCTTTGGAATTTCCAGCGTGTCACATGGCAGGGTTATCTAATTTGTGCACACCGAGTATTCAATCAGATTCAACTTCCCTTTAATTTCTCTTCTCTCAGTGGAGAGAGGAGAGTTGAGTACAGTGAATAACATGGATTCAACATAAAATGCTTTGAGTCATAAAACTTCATTTTGCTCTGTTCTCAGACATCTCAATCACTAGTGGGGGGTCTGTGGCTGGGCAGAGATACCTGAATGCAATCTGCAGAGGACGGCATTGAGAAATCTTTGCTGTGACTGATGTACCTAGTGCCAACCTGGGCTCCTCCCCAGCAAAACCAGCCATGAAGCAGATATGGTAGGACTTCTTCAACCTCTTAGGGCCCAGACCCATTTCATTGGGATGTATGTTGTCTTTTTCTGAATGCGCCTCATAATTGGTCTTTACATGTGTTTTAATCTGGTTTCACCCGTGTAATTGCTTAAATTGCTTAAAGTGCATTTTATTTTAGTCCACTAGAGGGAACCAGAGGGATTGGAGCCACCAAGATTTTTCTGAGGTTCTTAATGTCAGTATTAGAGAAAATTCCCAGAGATTCTCAAAGCAGGCTGACTGTCACAACACTGGAGGGATTTTTTTTTTTCTTTTGTGTTTGTGTTTGTTTGTTTTTTCTTTTTAATTAATTTGCATAAAAATAGTCTACTTTTTAGAGCAGTTTTAGTTTCGTAGCAAAATTAAACACAAGGGGAGTTTTAAAACATGTAGATTTCCAGACCCTGCCCCAGATCTACAAAATCAGAGGCTTTGGGAATGAGGCCTGGGAATCTGTATTGGAAGAGTTGCCTGTCGCAAAAATCTACTTAACTATATAAACTTAAAGCCCAACATGGCCAGGAATACACTGAGTGTTCTCAAGATACATAGCAGGATATAAGAACAGAGGCCCGCAAGGATTTAAACATATTTAAAAAAACAGAGGGGAAATACTTGGAGATTGTCAATATTTGGAATATGAGTCATATATTTTTCCATTAAATAACTTCAACTGTTAAATAGAATCCACGTGATTTACTTTGAGCCGGAGGAAAATTTAAAACTACCATTTCTGGAAGACTTTCAGCTTCAGAAATGAAATTTTAGGGAGCCCCCAAATCAGAAAACAGTGTATTGTTTCTGACATAAACATTTTATGAGAGACTGACAGATTCCTGTGGATCTTATCCAGGGAATAGAAATAAATGCCCTAGATCCGATTGCTGTGAAACACAGATGTTTCCATAGTATCAAATATGTTCTGGCAAACTGGCCAAAAGACACAAGCTGGAATTACTGGAAGAAAAGAGTCCACAGGATTATCATAGGGGAAAATTCTATTAATAACCCCCTAAAAAGTAGTTCAACATAAAATGAAGGTAATCTTATTGATTTATAGGAAAGTGTGTTAGGTAATCCAAATGATAAAAAAAAATTAGCCATCTAATTTAAAAACCACTGAACTTCCTGCCCCTATGAACCCTGCTACACTGTGGAAACTTACAAATTAATTTGTTTAAACTAACATCAAATAGCCAGAAACTATTTGATAAGAGCTGGTCTTTGTAACAGGTCTCTGAAATCCTAGTTTGAATACCAAATAAAAAACTCAGAACAATGCTTTGCTCCCACCCCAAAATCCACCTAGTTGGGTATCTGCCACAATCTTGTGCTCAGAATTGGATTTCTTGATGCCAATGGGTCTCCTAAGTCAAAGGTGAAAGGTAATGGCTCCCGACTTAGACATAGAGATTCTGAGCTAGTCAGACATGAAACATTTCTCCTAGAAGATTGTTCTGGATTAACTAAATAAAATAATAATGAAAAATACTACATGGCCCTATAGGCTCAAAAGACCCTGATAAGTATGGAAACAAGATTCCTCTCTTTAAATTTTGCCTGAGGAAACTGGGCAGACTTGTGGCAACTTTAGAATTCCTCCTTATTCTCTCTTTAAATTTTGTTTACTGTGTCTGGAGGGCCCTCATACATGTTCATAACCTAATCTCTTCTACCATAAAATATAATCCTGTATTGTGTTTTATGCTGTAGATACATTTTAACACAGGAAGATAGTAGAGTATTGGAAGATGAGGTAAGGAGAGTTATAGGGGTAGAGCTATTTAATTTATTCTCAAGCTAGCATTTGGAAAGGTGGTTATATGAGGGAGAACAATATAGTAATTTATACTCAGAGCTTCCAAGCAAAGTATGCAAATGAATAAAATTCCATTTCTGGTTAACTTGATTATATGTCCTTTCTTGTATAATCAGGCCTCATTTTGAGAATAAAATTTTAAAAAATTTTCTCCCCGTAAAACCTTTCCTTTATTTATTTCTGTTTTGAAATAACAAATGCTAAATTCCTTGTAGGTTTTAATGATACTATCAGAATGTATATCATTTCTCTCATAATAAAGAATAAATTTACACTGTTAACCTCTAATAACTGCAGAATCAATTTCAGTCTTTTACCCGCCCCTTTCTGCTAAGTATTTTTCTCCTACCAGCCTGTGGTGGCAAATGCAATATAATTTGCAGTAAGTTAGCTGGCAGCAAACCCTAGTAACTCCTACTAGGCTGGCTTGGCTAGAGGACAAAAGCTCTTGTTTGAGGTTCTGATACAGCTCCAACCCCAGGAGATCATTAAAATTGTCATCTGGTGCTACAACAGCTGCCTGCATCCCAGTCTCAATAATTCATGCACTCCAAACCTACATTTTTGAAGAGAAAGTTAATTACAATTGTAAATGCCACTTTTCATTCATTTGCAAATTTCTTCCTTTATTTACTCAGTCTTCTATTTTCTTATCCATTAGCCACTCCTCACTTCCGTCCTGCCCATCCCACCTGTGAGAGACATCTCTAATGGATTACAGCTCTCTTTTCCTTTGAGTGGGGACATAGTACTGTAATCCTCTGCAACACAGTGACCCAAGTAGTTGCTGCCAATTGTTGGAAGTTGGCACTTGAGGTGAAATCTATTTATTACCCTGGCTTTAACTTATAGCTTTCAGGAACATTAGATTTCAATTACCTTTTCCCTTGGTAGTGAGGAGCTTAGAGGATGGATTGAACTGGGATCCAGATGTTCACATGAAGTTCCTTTCATTTTAATCAACACTTAGAGTTGAAAATATCAGGGAACAAAGAGCCAAATTAGGCAATAAAGATAGGATTTTTGCTTAACATTCCTGATCTGAGACTTCTCATTGAGTTGAAGAACGGGGTCATAGTAAATCTTGTTTGATTCTGCTTATGCTCAATTGTGTGACCAATGAGTGATAAATTCATCAGAGGTTTGAGAATTAGTTAATTCTCAGAATGAAGCATGTATTCAGAAGAGGAAGCTTGGCAAAGTGTTTAGCACATAAGTAAGCTCTACTAATTTGTTGTTGCCAAGTGCATTCTACAGCTCAGTTCCTATACAGGATTTTACATGTGAGTTTTAATTTATTCTGGATTATTTTACTAGTTTATTATGAATTACCTTAATCAAGAATTGATGAGTCATTGTTGAAGCTTAGTTTCCCTACGGAGACTCTGAGATGGGGATTAACAGACACGAGGTTTATTAGGGAGTGTTCTTGGTGTCAGCACCCAAGGAAGGAAGTAGGATCAGGCAGAGAGGTAGGAGAAGCTGGGTTGCAACGTAGTCTAGGGAAAACCTCAGCCAATCTTACAGAGAGCTCTGAAAGGAGACTGGCTCTTTAGGTTGTCCTGGCTTAAGGTGAGTAGATTGGGTCTTTATACCCCATGTTAATCAGTGGTGGGCTGCCCCAGGAAGTGTTTGTGACATGGGCAACGTGAAGAACATTGACAGTTGGGGACTGTCTGCCAGCAGTGCTCCCAGCTGCTGGGAGAATTACCTCACCTCAGAAGGGGGCACAATACAGCGTCTGTTACAAGCATGTGCATAAAGCCTACAGCAGGTGCCATATTTAATGTCAAAACGTTGAAGTATTCTTCTTAAGCTCAGAAACAAGACAAGGGGGTCCTTTACCACCACTTCTATCCAGCACTGAGTGGTTAGACATGAAAAAGAAAATATTTAAGGACCGAAAAGAAGAAGCAAATTGAATGTGATTTGCAGTTGGTATCATTATTTGTGAAGAAAATTATCTACAAAGAAATTGTTATAATAAAAAAAAGTTTGTCAGAGTTGCTGGAAACCAAGTAAATATATATATGTGTGTGTATGTGTGTGTGAATTGAATTTCTGTATACAAGCAATAATTATGTAGAACACTTTATTTAAAAATACCATTTACAAAGGCATGAAAATAAAATGTAACTGGAAATAAATCTAACAAAAATGTGTACCTTTATTGAGAAAATGATACAACTTTATCAAAAGATATTAAAGAATGCCTAAATAAATGGAAAGATATATAATGTCTATGGATAGAAGACTATGTTTTGTAAAGATTTTAATTCTCCCCAGATTGATCTATAAATTTGGTAAAATTCCAGTAAAACAAAACCCCCCATTGTGATTTTTGTGGAATTTGACAAGCTGATTTGAAAATCTATATGGAAGATATCCAGCTGGAAAAAAAAAAAGAAAAAAAAAAAAAAAAGAGAAGCGAAAATTTATATGGAAGAATAAAAGACCAAGGAGGAAAAATAAAGATGGGAAGACTTGCACTACCAGGTAAAAATTTATCATCAGGCTATATAATTAAGAATATTCTAATGATGTAGGGAAAGACAGATAGACAAGTAGAATAAATAGAACAGAATGCAGTCCAGAAATAAATGCATGAATATATGAGAATTTTATTTGTGCAGATCACTGAGGAAAGACCAGACTATTTCATAAATGGCTTACGGAGAGTATAGTTACCATATATTTCTTAAAAACCTTGAAAATAGATCCTTACCTTATATTATAATCAAAAGTCAATCTAGGTGGTAAAAGTTAATGTAAAAGGAAAACCTGTAAAATTTTAGGATAGCATATAGGGAAATATCCTCAAGAACTTGAGTAAGAAAGAGTTTTTTTCTTTATTTTTATTTATTTATTTATTTAGAGACAAGGTCTCACTCTGTTGCCCAGGCTAGAGTGCAACAGATCATAGCTCACTGTAACCTCGAACTCCTGGGCTCAGGGATCTTTTCACCTTAGCCTCCCAAGTAGCTGGGATTATAGACCACCATGACTGGCTAATTTTTCTATTTTTTTTAGAGATGGGGTTTGGCTATGTTGCCCAGGCTGGTCTTGAACTCCTGTCTTCAGGCAATCCTCCTGCCTTGGCCTTCCAAAGTGCTAGAATTACAAATGTAAGCCACCATGCCCAGCCAGGAAGCGTTTCTTAAAGAAGGCACAAAGCTGGGTGCAGTGGCTCATGCCTATAATCCCAGCTACTTGGGAGGCTGAGGCAGGAGGATCACTTGAGGTCAGGAGTTTGAGACCAGCCTCAGCAACATACTGAGACCTTATCTCTACAAAAAAAAAAAAATAATAATAATAATTAGCTGGGCATGGTGGTGTATACCTGTTGTCCCAGCTACTCTGGAGGCTAAGGCAGGAGGATTGCTTGAACCCAGGAATTCAAGGTTGCAGTGAGCTATAATTGCACCACTGCACTCCAGCCTGGGCAACAGAATGAGACCCTGCTTCAGAAAAAAAAAAAAAAAAGAAGACACAAAAGTACAAACTATAACTGTTCAGGAAAAGATTAATATATTCAACTATATTAAAATTAAGAATTCAGATCATCAAGAGACACAATAATAAGAATAAAAAAGATAAACTAAAAATTGAGAGAAGATATGTGAAATTCATCATATTGACAACAGATTAGTATCTAGAATATAAAAATTTTGAAAACTCAATACAAAAAAGACAAACCAACACAAAAATGGGGAAAATATATATGAGCCAGATATTTACAAAAAAGGAACACAAATAGTCCACAATCATAGGAAAATATGTCAACTTCATTAGTTATCAGGGAAATGCAAACTGAAGCCAAATTGAGCAGTAGCAGTTATCAGTTATCTTTTGCCCCAAAACTCAATGGCTTAAAACAATAACACATATTTATTATCTCAGTTTCTGTGGGGGAGGAATTTGAGAGCAGCTTAGCTGTGTGACTCTTGCCCAGGATGTCTTACAAGGCTGCAATCAACAAGTTAGCTGGGCTGTGGAGATCTGAAGGCTTGACGGGGACTAGAGCATCTGTCTGTGAGATGCTCACTCACAGGACTAGCAAATTACTGTTGGTTGTTGGCTGTTGGCTGTTGCCATGTGGAGAAACTGAGCATCCTTATAACATGGCAGCTGGCTTCTCCCAGAGCAGGGCTTTATCCAAAAGAAAGCCAGGCAAAAACTGGATGTCCTTTATGACCTCACAGAAACCACAGTCTGTTGTTTATGTAATATCTTATTGCCTACACCGGTCAGCTGTGTTTACTGTGAGAGTGCATTACATAAGGGCAAATACCAGAAGGCAAGCATCATTGAAAACCATCTTGGATGCCGGCTACCGCAGTTACTGTTGTACATCTAACAGATTTACACAAATTAAAAAGTATATCACTGTGTCATGAAAGGGACACAGTTATACTCACTAGGATCACATGAGGAACACTCCCAGGCAGAAGAGTTACCACACTGTATGGGTCCTTCATCCTCCTGCCATCCTACTGTGGAGAGAGAGGCATAAGTGCCATTAAGCCATGTTGTCTCTGCTCAGTCCAATGGGACAGAGTAATAGAAACACTATTCCCTGCTTGTGGGAAGTATAAACTGGTATAACCATGCCCCCAAATATTTGTATTTTCTAGGAGAGTTGAACTTGTGGCTAACCTGTGATCCAGCAGTTCCACTCCCAGTATGTACCTTAATGATACTTTTGCATATATGCGCTAGAAAACATGTTTACAGAAGCCTTACCCCTAAGAGAAAAAATTCATAAATAATTCATAAATGGATAAACTAATGATGGGGTCTTTATAAGGTGGAATACTATATAGTAATGCAAAACAAGTGAACTACAGGTATGGGCGTCAACCTTAGGTAATCTAAAGAACGATGTTGAACAAAAGATGCAAGTCACAAAGGAATATGCAGAATATATTCTTTAGAGAGCCACAGATAGAGATAAAGATTCTTAGAGAGCCACAGATATAGAGAGAAAACTATAAAGAAAAGCAAGGGGATGACCCATACACAATATAGGGTGGTAGTTACTTCTGTGGGGGAGGGATCAGGAAGTATTTGGAGAGGGGGCACACAAGAGGCTCTAAGGAACTGGTAATGTTCTAATCTTCAAATGGCATGAGAGCTTATTATTATTCTTTCAACTCTACTGATACATTTTATACAGTCCTTTTGTAAAAATAATATGCTTCACAATAAAAAATTAAAAATTAAAGTGTTCTTTAAAAAAGACATAATTTAAAATGTCAGGGCTATTTCAGTAAGCGAATGAATGTTCTTAAATATTCATCATTACACATCAAGCATCTCCCCAGCCTCCATTCCTCCCTATCAAAATAGAAAAGTATAAATGTACTGAGCCTGGAAAAAGAGAGCGGGTTTCCTCAATTCACAAATGTTACTACAAAAGTCATGGTAATTTGCCCTCAGAGCTCCCTCTGATTCACTGTCTGGCTCCAGACCTCTGATGTGGATTTTCAGGATAAGAGTTAAAATAGACTGAGAATAATAAGCCCAGATCCATGCCTCATGCAAGAGGAAGGTTAGAATTTGGTTGAAATTGATTTACCAGGTGAATTCTACTATTTTTCAGGTCTGTAGCATCCATGATTTTAATATTAAAATATATATTACTCTCTTTATTCTCCTAATTGTTCCTCAGATGGTTCAGAATAGAAATCTCATTAACTCAACTGTTACCCAGATGGCCTTAAATATTAGGATTCTCTTGTTGAAAAAAAAAAAATCAGCAGAAAAAATACTTCCAGAAATATAGTACATTTTTTTCTAATGCATATACTAATCACTAAACTTTTATAAAGTAAAATTGTTGCCTAATTATAGATAGCTTTCAATATGTATATGCATATCAGTTGCATAATTATATCAAAATAATTCATTGGCATTAAAAAAATTGGCAGCACAGATCTGATAGACCCATGCATCACTGAGAGTTCTTTGGTTACAAGCAACCAAATTCAAATCTGGCTGGTTTAAACTATAAAATAATTTATTGGAAGGATATGGAGTGTTTCATCAAAGTGAAGAAGCAACTGACCAACCAGACTTTGATAAGGGCAGGAATTAGGGAGGCTCCAGGAATCTAGATAAGGGGACTTATTGGGCAGTCTTTTTTCCTAGGTACTAGCATGAAAATAAATCAGCTTCAATATTTTTTCAATTCTTGTGTCACTGTGCTCAATTTTCAAATCCCTGCTCCCATCTGGCCCAGTTTGGGTCATGTGAACATTCCTTGGGAAGAGGAAGCTATGGCATTACTGACAGTTCCACCGAGACTGCTGCAGTGATACGGGTGGGGTGGTGTTGGGAGAAGTCTAGCATTTTCCCAAGGGAAACCAAGGAGCTGTTACTAAAAGAATGGGGGCATTGATGTTGGACTGGCAAAATAGCAGATGTTCACTATAACCCCTTTAGAAGAAATTAATTTTGCTATAATCTTCTTATCCAGAACCACTGGATTTAAATTAGTGCTAAAAACATCTGGGCACTGCCCTAGTCTGCTCAGCTGCCGTAACAAAACACTACAGACTGGGTGGCTTAAATGCCAGAAATTCGTTTTCTCAAGTTCTGGAGGCTGAAAGTCTGAGATCACAATGCCAGCAGAGCTGGGTTCAGGTGAGGGCTCTTTTCCTGGCTTCCAGACAGCTGCCTTCTCCCTGTGTCCCCACGTGGCCGTTCCTCAGTGTGCGTAAGAGAGAGAGGGGGGAAGGGGGAGAGAAAGAGAGAGAAAATTTCTTCCCCCTCTTATAAGATCACCAATCCTTTTAGATTAGGACCCCACCCTTATGACCTCATTTAATCTTAATTATCTTTCTAAAGGCCCTATCTACAAATACAGTCACACTGGAGATCAGGGCTTCAATATATGAATTTGGGGGGAGCACAGTTCAGTCCATTGCAGGTACCTACTATTGGACTCGGAATTTGCTAACTCACTTTTCATGGTCTTCTCGTCCTCATGCACAAATGTGATTGCAAAGTCCAGTGAGTGGGTGCCAGCTGTTTCCTGAGTAATCTGTTGGAGTTTGTCAGGCTCTGTGGGGTTTATTGCTGTTGGCAGCCCTGCCTCTCCTCCTCCTGGACCAAGATCCACTATGCTCAAAGCCAAGGCTCCGTCTCTGGTGTCCGTGTGCCAGGCTGGCTTGTCTGAGGCTGTACCTCTTCTGTAATTCACTGCCACAGCAGTCACTGCTCCGGTCTTTGCGGAGTTTCTTCTTCCGTTTTTCAGACACCCCTACAGGAATTACTTAGAGAGGCCACGTGGAGTAGTGGGAAGATACGGAAGTCAGAACACCTGTGTTCTATTCCCAGCTCTAGCACTTACAAGCTGCGTGACTTTAGGGAAATCACTTAGCCTTCAGTAAGTTTATTTATGCTACAAATGTGTATTGCTTTCTTACTTCCAAGTTTTGTGCTAGGTATTGGGAAGTCAGCGATACATGCTACGAAGGATGCTCTGAGAGCATGAGGGTGGGGAGCTATTAGTGAATCTGGTAGTGCTGGTTGCAGAAGGCTTTCCTAAGGAAATGACTCCCGATAAGAAAAATGAAGGAGGCGCAGGAGTTACCTAGGAGAAATGGTGGGGGAAGGTGGGAAGGAAACACATGTGCACAGGTCCTGATGAGGGAGGGACTTGGCATATTGAGCTTCTGGCTGGATCCACAATAGACATGGGAGGAGCGATTCTAGATGAAGCTGGGCGGGAAGGCAGGGGCAAGAGCATGCAGCCGTCAGGCCCTGCCCGAGATTGTATTCTCTGTCCCAGGACCTGTGGTGGGAGTACAGGAGAGACGTGCTCCAATGTGTTTTTAAAAGATCACTCGGACTAGGATATGGAGGAGTACTGGAGAAGAGTAGAGGTGGCTGTGACTAGATGAGTGAAGTGGCCAGAGAGGATGGTGGTTCAGAATAGGGTGGGGGGAGTAGAGATGAAGAAACACGTTAGTCATTTCTAACAGAGGTTACTCTGCCTGCAGATTGTATCATAGCTACCGACTGGCCCAGAGTGTTGTTTTCTGACTAATGCACTCAACAATGTTTATTGAGCAATTACTACGTGCCAGACATTTTTTTCTAGGTGCTGAGGATACAGCAGTGAACAAAACAAAGACTCTGCCCTCAAGAAGCTTACTTTCTAGTAAAATGGTTTACATTTTAGTGCAGTTGTTGTAGGATCAAATGAGATATGGAAGCCACCCGAATGCGAGTGGTTATTTTGGGATCTGTAGTTCATTGATTTCTAGGGAGCACTGTTTTTCAATTTCCTCCCTTAGTTTCCCATCGCCGCTGTAACAAATTACCACAAACTTAGTGGTTTAAAGCAACACAGATGTCTTATCTTAAAGATCTGAAGGTCCGAAGTCTAAAATGCGTCTTGCTGGGCTGATAGCCAGGTAGTGCAGGGCTATGTTCTGGACGCCCTGGGGACAGTCTGTTTCCTGGCCTTCTCCAGCCTCCAGAGGCCACTTGCCTCCAGGGTTCTCGGCCCCTTCCCATCTTCAAAGCAGTGACCGGTCAAGACTTTCTCACATCACACCACTCTGACATTCTCTTTCCTCTCGCTTTTACTTATGTGGATTCTTGCGGTTACGTTGGGCTCCCTGGGATAATCCAAAAAAATCTCCCCATCTAGAGATCGGTCATGTCACCTCATCTGCCGAGTCCCTTTGCCAGGCACGGCAGCATAGTCACAGGCTCTGGGGGCCAGGCCAGGGCCCCCTGGGGTTGGGCTCGACTCTGTCTGCTCCTCCCCGTGAGCTTTACTGCGCACGGACCATGAAACAGAAGCGGATTTTCTCCTCTCCCGTTTCAGCTTTGTTCTCAGTGTCTAACTGAGCAGTGAAGTGCCTGAAACACAGGGATAACCGCAGTTAAATCAGTCTCTTTTTCCTGTGCCTGAGAGGTTTCAAAAGAATCCCAGAGAACTTCCTCTTTATTAGAGGGTTAAGTGTCAAAACCACAGGCCTCTCCTGGTGCTGCTGGGGACAAGAGCCCAGCAGGTTGTTTCTGGTTAGCACACTTGACTCACTGCTCTCAGGATATTCCAGGCAGTGTCTGGAAATCTTTAACTGTGAGTGCTCTGTTGCGCAAGATTTCCTACCTACAGCGTTCCTGGGGGGAGAAAAAAACAGGCACTTTAAAGAATATCCCTGACACATTTTACAGCAGAGAGAGAAAGGAAAAAGATTCAGGTGAATAAGATATGGAACTTGTTTCCTCCTGACAGAAAAGATTCTAAGCAATTCCTTAAAGTATTACACTTTCCCATCATGCTGCGTATTTAAGGCATGAGAAAAAACACTGCTGGGGATATTTAGTGACCCATTTAAAACTAAATTAATTGTCATTTCATCGTCAGGGTGTAGGCTATAGTTTTACAGATCTCTCCCCACAGCCCCTGTAGAAAAGCTGCTTTGAGAAAGAAACAAAGGGTTGTGTTCAAGTCCTCTTTTTCCCTTTAAGCAAATGACTAGGGTTTCCTGATTCCAGGTAAGAAATTGCCAACTTGGTAACAGCACGTGAGAAATTAACCCTTTCCCATGCACAGTTGTGTGAGATGCCGGCGAAGTCTGCACCTGAGGCTCCTCCTCGGCTTGGAACAGCTGCACGTGGATGGGGCAGCCCAGGTCGGTTTGGACCTCGGGTCTCTGATTGACGGGGCTTAAGAACTGGCAGTGGGGATAAACGTATGGGGGAGAGTGGGCTTGCGAGGGAAGTCGGGTGCTAGAATGTCCAAGAAGACCAGGCCATCTGGGAGGAAAGTGGTGCAGTCTGCTCTCCTGTGTTGCCTGGACTGCGGCAGGGAGAGGATACTGACAAGGCAAGGGTATGTCGAGAAATGTCAGGAGAATGAACTTTTCTGGCCATGTCTTTAATGTTTGCCATTTCCCACGTTAGTGGGTTGTCTGATCAGATTTGATTCTTCAGTGACAAGGATTCTCCATTTTCCCTGGGCTCCCGAGAGAGCCCCTGGGAGAAGCAGTAAAACTGACTTCAGGCAGGACGGGTCTCATTTTTGAAGGACAAAGGCACAAGAGGTACCCAACGGGCAATATCCACTTTCTTGGACTTACATGGCATTTCTTTCTTTCTTTCTCAGCCATATTCAGAACCCTGCTGTCCGCTTTCGTTCAGTCCTTGTAATCAGCATCATCTCATCCGCCTGCGCCTTTCAGCCCCCGGCAACATGATGCCTGCAGCCTGGTTCCCTCGCCTGCCTTCTCCGCCACCGCAGTTGCAGGTCTCAAGGGCACCCGCGGAACAGAGGCTGCTTCTGCCAGACACTGAGAGTCTCCTTTCCCACACTCCAAGCAGTAAAATAGGTAAAAGGGAGGTGAGGGAGGGTCTCTTTTTCCCCTTTCAGAATCCTGGCATCAAAACCCTGCTAGGATTTACACGCCGCACTTTATTGTGCATTGCGGTCTCTAGCCACCGTCTCTTCTATTAAAGGCAGAATTGATTCACTAGGTAATAAATGGGAGAATCCTCCCCAGGCTTTCCAGCAAAATTACTTATGCTATTAGTAGCATTAAGCAGGCTTTTACAACTGCAAATAAGCTACCCTGATGTTCTATCTGCCAGGATGTGTGGAAGCCAGGGCTACTTTCTATGACCGAGAGTAGGTGGCAGGGACAGAGGAGAATGTGTCTCGAGTCCTACGCTTAGATTCATTCACATTAGGAATTGCCCTTTAATTCTTTCACAAGAAAGCCACAGCTCATTAAAACTAACTAGACTCAGAGAGTATACAATAACCACACTTTAAAACTCTGACTTTGCCTTAGGGCTTAGCAACCTGCCTAGTCAAATTGCCCAGGTGTTGCTCTTACAGCAAAGCTGCCTCTGTAAATAAATCACCAGGTAGCCCTGTCCAAACCTGAGAAGTGTGTGTCCCTGAGTACCTTCCTTTTAGCCACCTGCGGCTCGACAGGCAAGTGTGGGGTTGGCACCAACCTGAGCAGCCAGGTTGCAGGGCTGCTGAGCTGCTGAATGGAGGGGTTCAGTGGAATCCTTTATCTGAACTCCTTTAAACATTCATCTCAGGGCCTCAAAGTTGCATATTCTAGAAAGTGGCTGTGTGACAGCACTTTTTTCAATAGATGAGCTCAGAAAAATTTCAAGTGGAAACTTTTATTATTTTATTGCATCTTCTCCTTTAAAGAAATCACATAATGAATCCCTTTTCAACCCAAATAATCATCCCTTAATTTTATTTCTTCTAGAAATGCTGATTTTCATATGTTGGAAAACGGTTATTCCTCTGGAGTACAGAGCACATGGGTAAGTAAGCCATTTAGCAGCAACATAGTTCAAGTGTTGAGAGTTAATCATTTCTATCCTGACTCCCAGTAAATCTGTTTTGTGTGTCCCAGCTTGGAGAATGTTATGTAGGACACAGGCGAACATCTGAAGACAATATATCAGTTAGGCAGCCTGGGCCTCTCTGGGGTGTGGTATTTATGGATGTGGTGACTATTGAATGGGCTGGGAAGGACGTAGTGACCTCGCAGCCCTGACGGTGCCTCCTCCGAGATCATCCCAGGCACTCTTCTCCTCCCAGGACGAGGGGGTGGGGCAGAGCAGCAGAGGGCATGCTCTTCAGAGAGCAAAGGCAGCAGAACCCGGAAAGCTCAAGGAGCCAGATGGATCCACTAAAGTCCACACTTAATGTTCTTCCTTGTCCCAGTGATGAAAATGACATTGAACATTTAACAACTCACACAGTTAATGCAGTCCCAGTTGGAACCAGAGAAGCACTTAGAAAACAAGAATGGACATAACACTCTGAATCAAGCAGCACAGGGAAAAGGAAGTTCTTGTATTCAGAGGACACACAAGGTAAATGTCAGCTTGGCATGACCACTCCTCCCACCCAGTATGACGCCTTAGCACGGACAAATGCATTTCATTCTCATAGAGACCCTGGAGGGGGAGTGTTGTGGGTTGAATTTTATGTCCCCAAAAGATATGTTGAAGTCTTAACCTCAGTATTTGTGAATGTGAACTTATTTAGAAATAGGATCTTTGCAGATGCAGTCAAGTTAAGATGAGGTCATAATGGATTAGGATGGACCCTAATCCAGTTACTGGTATCTTATAAAATGGGGGAAATGTAGACACCCACAGGAAAGGGAATTCCAAGTGAAGACACAGATGCGCAAGGGGAAGATGGCAGACATTGAAGGTACATAGCTACAAGCCAAAGATTGCTGGCAAACACCGGAAACTAGAGAGAGGCATGGGACAGAGTCTCCGTCTGAGCATTCAAGAAAGGACCAGCCCTGCTGACACTTGGATTTTGGGCTTTTTGTGTCCAGAACTGTAAAAGAATACATTTCTGCTGTATTAAGACCCCCAGTTTTCAGTACTTTGTAAGGCATCTCTAGGAAACTAATATTGTGAGTATTCCATTTATAGGAGAAAAATACAGGTTTCAGAGGTGTTAAGGAACCTGCCTAAGATTATATAGCTGGTAAATGGTTCATGGAGACTTAAAATCCAGAGCTGTGACTTCAGATCCTAGGCTCTTCCCCCCCCATGACCTTGATTTCTGGGATGCAGGGAGAACCCGCATTGTTCTGTTCCACGTGTGGGTATACACCCCAGGGAACTGAAAGAAGGGTCTTGAAGAGATATTTGTACACCCATGTTCACAGAATTATTCACAGTAGTCAAGAGGTGGAATAGATCAATGGATAAACAAAATATGGTCTGTACACAAATGAAATATTATTCAGCCTTAAAAGGAACAAAATTCTGACACATGCTACAGCTTGAATGAACCTTTAGGACGTGAGGATACGTGAAATAAACTAGTCACAAAAAGGCATATACTGTAGGATCCCACTTGGGATATCTGGAGTAGGCAAATCCAAGATGGGAGTGTGAAATTGTTTAGTGAGTATAGAGTTTCAGTTTTGTAAGATGAAGAGTTCTGGAGATTGGTTTTACAATGATGCAAATGTACTTAACGCTACTGAACTATGTACTTCAAATGATTAAGATGGTAAATTTTTAAAATTGTGTTTTGCTACAAGGAGAGAGTGAGAGAAAGGGGGAAGAGAAGGGGGAGAGGGAGAGAGGGAGGGGGGAAGAGAGAAATAACGTGGATGGGGCTTTTGCTGATAACAGGATTTTGTTAGCTTGGCTCAGCTGTGAGAAGGTAGCCCGACAGAACAGTTTTGTTTCCTCAGTCAAAAAAATGTTGTTTCTGCCTGTCTGGGACTTGCATTCTGTGACAGCATTCAAAGAAGGGGGGTTGCCTACCTTACTCCAGTAGGGCCCAGAAGCCCACAGCTCTGCCAGGTGCCGGCTTTGCCCTTCATGCCAGCTCACGCTCTGCCACTGTTGGTGCAAACTGCTGTTAGAGGCAGCCTGGCTCAGGTGTTCAGCATCTGCTCCCGAGACTTACGGTGCTATGTACTTTTCTCAGAAGACTTGGGGAACACACCCTTTCTTTGTTAGTAAGTGAGCAATTTTAATTGCATTGCTTCTTGATTTTGCTAGCTTGTAGTGACGATGGAAGTCACGAGGGTCTCTCCCATGCACTGTCCCCTTCACTGCAAAGTCATGCTGCTGGTAGCAGAGCTCTGGCTGACAAGGGGCCTGCAGGGGGCGCTCTCTCCGCGCTCTGGATGGGTGGTGTGCACCTCTACGTTGGCACTGCTGCTAGTCTTTGTGTCACTGACACACACATTCACCATTTGATTCATTTGACATTTACAACTCGTGTTCTACTGAGAGTTTAAGGAGTGCAAAGGGGCATGACAGATCTGTAAACATCATCATGTTATGTGAGGAATGTGTTGGTGATTCTCCATCTGGCCCTCCGGATCCACTCTCCGCCCTTCTCTGCTGACCTCTAAGTGTGGCATGTCCTGTGCTCCCCTTGTCCTCTAGCTTCCAGCTGGTTTCCGTTCCTGGGAGGCCCTGGCAGGAGACAGGCAGGCAGGAGGAGAATCCACTCGTGACAGGCATTCTCTCTGCTGCCTCCCTGCTGGCCCCTACTAAGGTCAAGACTCCTGTGGGCTGTTGGGCGTGGTGGACTCTCCTGACTGTGGCTCCCCAGGGGATCCTGTATAGCTCCTTCCCCTTGCCCTTAGGCTTTAGGGTGGTAATAGCTGCCTGTTTTTGCTAGGCCCTGGGTTGCTTCCTTATCTTTTCTTGGCTTCTTTAATTCTTGCCCACACCTCTGTAAATAGTTCTATTATTAAACCTTTCAATCACTCCTTTGGGTACCATCTGATTTCTGTTGGGACTCTGACTGATTCAGTGAGTGCCAGGAGCAAAAAATATCACAGAGAACCAAGGGGTTGGGAAGGGACAGGTTACATCAAAAATATATCAAAAATCAAAAGTTGATTGATTTACTTAGGTTCACTGACTTGCTGACTGGAGTTTTTAACACAAAAGGCACAACAGCTCCAGTGACTTGGCTTCTTATTTTCAGTAGTCTGCAAATCTTTTAAGACATGCACCTTCTGGATATTCCAACCATTATTCCTGTCCACAGATGGGGTGCGAGTGTTTTGAGGTCCAACTATTGGGAAGAGCTATACACTGGTGACCCAATCCAAATGGATAATGGCAATAATAATAATAATAGTGATAGCTGATGTTTATTGTTTATCGTATATCAGGCATTGTGCTAAATCTTTTACTTATGTGTCATCCCGCTGAATCCTCACCCCAGCTCTATGAAGCAAATGCCCTATTTTACAAGTGAAGGAATGAAACTTAGGCTAAATATTTGCTCATGATTTTATAGCTAGAGGTTGAAGCCAGGCAATCTGACACCGGAGCCAGAGCTCTTAACCATTAATATTATTGCACAAGTATTTTTCCAAATGTGTCCGTAGTACCACTGGTGGAACAGGAGACCATTTGAGGATGATCTATGGGTGAAGAGTTTTATTTGATTAGTTATGTATTTAGGCTAACCTTCTATTTATGACAAGTGATATTGGCTCTCCATTTTCAATAGTGATGTAGTTTCCCTTTCAAGATAACCATGATTAAAAACAAGTCAATAAATTTAAAGAAAAATATTAAGGAACTGTATAGGCTGAGTATGGATATAGCCAAAATTATGACTGAAATTTGGGGAACACTGTACCCTCCATACTGGCCCTCAATGAGCAAGACTCTGCTAGAACTAGAAAAATTATTAATAAATATATCTGTTCTCAAATGTCTCTCCTGATCAACTCATCCATATTTAGCCCATTTCCAGATACTATTTATAATACAGTCAGTTTTGCTACAACTAGAGTTTCTGTGCCACCAACCAGCTCATGTAGAGTTGACAAATAAGAGAATCATGTCAACGTAACATGGGAGTTGTGTTGGTCCAGGTGTAACTTGTTTTAGGTAAGGGATGCTGTAAAAGTGGGCATAGAGTTAAAGTCACCAACAAGAAAGGAAAAGTCCTCAGCTTCCCTATTGCACAGACTGAGGCTCCTTCAAGTCTACTTAACAGTAGTGTCTGTACCCGGTGTTCCCTCCCAAAGATGTGCAACCCCCAGCCTTGCATTGGCAGCCCTCTTGCCCTTACCAAATAATCGCCACTGCATTTCTAGAAAATCAAATATAGTTTCTCCACAGGATAGAGCCAGAGCCCCAGACTCTAATGAGAGGTACCAAGACACCCAGTGAGGCAGTGGCAGGCTGTTTCATGTCTCCCAGCTGCCTACAAAACGTACCACACCAACACCACTACCACCAACACTGATACCACTTCCCCCTCCTTCTCCTGAAGCTTAAGTCTCTTCCAAGTTCCTCATCCAATTCCGATGAAAGCAGCAAATGATCAAGTTGCTTCATCCACATATTAGTGGCCAGGAGGGGGTTTAGCACGGGCACATCTTAGCTGTTGGTCTGAGCCATGACACACCCCAGTATTGACCTCTGAGCTTCCGGCTAGTCTGGTCCCCTCCTAGACTTGATTCTGACTGGGGATAAGGCGTATTGGGGTCTTTTGCCAATTTCAGCTCCTCAGTGTTTGTCTGACTCAAGATGAAGCCTTCCAGCACTGAGCACTTGCTCCTAGGCTGATCCTTGAGCCATAGCCCCTCAGAGCTGAGAGGCTGAATCTATAAATGGGCCAGACCGTAAAGATAGAACTTTGACTCACAATCTGCAGCAGGGGACCTGCTCGGGAAACCAACCCCTTATCTACAGTAAACAACCCGGAAGCCAACCTGCCGTAAGTCAGACTTGCAGTAAGGCAGGTTGCTGCCTCTAGTGGCAATCTAGGAAGCCAAACAATAACTTCTGTAACAGTCAGCCCCAGATGGCCAGGACTTGATTAATAACTGGCAGCTTCCCTAATTTTTGTCCCCACTTTTCACTTAGGACAGAGCAAGCTAAATAGGCACCCACCCCCAAACACTCCCATAGGATGCCCCACTTCGAGTTAGCCCACCTGCAGCTCCCCCCGTCCCCGATCAGGGCACACCTGAAGCCTCCCTTGTTTCCACTACAAAGCTTTCCCACTCCTCTGCCTGCATTGGAGTCTCTGCCAAAACTCAAGTGACGGTGGCTGATTCCCACAGAATAAATAGCCTTTGCCATTCTCATTTGGTTGGCCTTTGTTTGCACAGAGTCTAAAACCTGCTTATCTTCCTACCCCCATCTTAGCACCTTGCCTAGTGATGAGACTTCAGACTTCAGCTTCTCCCCACATGGACAAGATTTCTTCCTTCCTCTGCTGGGGAGAGTGTCAGCTGGAGCACTTTCCTGGGGAGGGGCAGGGCTTGGCCAGACTTCCGTCTTTTCCTGAGTGAGGCGCGTGGGATGCTGGCTTCTTTAAGAGCCAGTGACCAGGCAAGACTGTAACTGGGTTTTAGGTCCAGTTCCTGCTTTTATTTCCCAGTCTCACTTACCCCATGAGAACTGGGGCCTAGCTGTACTCTTGCCAATTCCTCCTTCTCAAGGATCCAAGTGTTGTTTATGAACCCAAGCCCACTAGTATGGCCCTAATCCTCAGTGGATAAATTTCCTCTCTGCCAACTGCCTGCCTACACGGCCAAGTCCAGCTGCCTGGATTCTCCTTGTCCCACCCCTGCTGTTCCTCCAGGGAGCTTCTCAGCCCTTCTTTCTTAACCCCTCCCCCAGAACACACACTATTGCTGCCTAGATCAGATGTGTGACCAGCCAGCAATGTTCTCATAAGACGCCCAGCATGAAGATATCTGAATCATTCAGCGCCACCCTGCAAGGCTTGGCTCCAGCAGAATTTCTGAACAGACTGAGCAGTGACCACATGATGGCACTATACAGCTAGCAATGCTCTCAGAGAGTTGGCAAACTGCAAAGCCCCGGGGAGTCAGGATCTGTATTTTTCTGTTTTGGGGAATGTCAGAAAACTGAAAACTGGTAATGGTCAACATGCCACCAGAAAAATCTTAATGTTATTTTGCCAAGGATTCTTCCTGATCAGTAGCCATTTGTGTCTGGCACTCACCAAACGTTAACTCTCCCACCTCAGCACACATGCTGCCGCCCATTGCTGTCTTCCCTTTTTACACAACACACGCACATTTCTTTTCCAAATAGTCTGCCAGTTGCTATGAACAGAAAAATAGACACACAAAGATTTAAGAAAGATTAAAATGTCTTACCTAAGCAGGGGTGAAATGATTTCTCCTTTTGTTTTGGTCCATCGTTAATGCTAAATAAATAGAAGCCTTTTCCTGGCTTCACATCCATAGCTGAGTGAATCATGGGCACAAATGAAAACTGCCCATGTCTAGAAAAATCCCTCAGCCACCCTGGCTGATTAGTCATTACACATTTACATAGCACAGAAAAGGTTGCTCAGGTAATCATACAAACATTTGATATTCTCCTGTGTTTTCCCTTGGCTGATTCAAATTCTTTGGAATTGAAGTTTGTTTTGTGCACGCTTTTAAAAACAGAGCACCGTGAGATTTACTTGCACTTATTTTTAAATGTGGCTGAATGACAGCCTGCTATGCCTGGAGCTCTGTCTGAGAGGCAGCACAGCACGGTAGAGAAAATACATCTTCAGGATCGAGCGGTGGTAGGTGGCGGTGGGGGGTGGCCTGAATCCTGGCTCAACCCTTTCTTGTTTTGTGACCTTGGCCAGATGTTCTTCACTTCTTTGACCTTCAATTTGCTAATTTGTGATCTGGGATAAAGAGTATTAGACTTATAAAGTTGTTTGGGGGATTAAACGAGGTAATGTAGTATGCATAATAGTGCTCAATCATGGGTCACTAGTATTCCTTTGAGTAGATTAAGTGAGATCACGGTGCATAACCTATGGCCAAGAAACTGAAAGGTCAGGAAATTTCTCCTGCTCCTTTGGAAATCCCAGGTGGTGATTAAGAGCATGGTCTTTTGAGTCAAACTGTCTGCATCCAAACCCTGGTTCTACCATTTGTATGGTAGAGGAATTCAGTAAGGGTAAGCAAAGCTTCCGAAGCCTCAGTGTCCCAGTTTGTAATGTCGGTAATCATAGCCCCAGCCTCATGATGCTGGTGTGAGCACTGAATGAGATAATGAGTGTGTCAGAGGTTGAACTGTGCCTCCCCCCAAAGTGTTGAAGTCCTAACCCCAGTACCTGTGAAGGTGACCTTATATAGAAATAGAGTCTTTGCAGATGATTAAATTAAGATGAGGTCATTAGTGTGCACCCTAATCCAGTACAACTAATGCCCTCATAAAAAGAAGAGATTTGGACGCAGAGAGCAGGGAAAATGCTATGTGAAAATGAAGGCAAAGGTCAATGGTGCATCTGCAAGCTAAGGAATGCCAAAGATTGCCAACAAACTATGAGAAGCTAGGAGAGAGGCATGGAACAGATTCTCCCTCACAGTCCGCATAAGGAAACAACCCTTCTGACACTTTGATCTCGGACTCTCAGCCTCCCAAAAATGTGAGACAATACATTTCTGTTATTTAAGCCATCCAGTTGGTAGTACTTTGTTATGGCAGGATTAGCAAATAAATACAGCATAGATACACGTAACCCAGCGCATGGCTCCTAGTCAGCATTCAGTGATTGGTAGATGTTATTGCTGTTAATGTTGGCTGGTGAGATTTCTCACCTTTTCAAACATCAGTAGCTTTCTTTGCACAGGAATATTTCCAGCCAGTTTCTCCTGCCTGGTTGCTAGAACTTGCTTTTCATTGTGATGCTTAAACATGTGCAGAAAAGAATATACAAAAGCAGATTTCAATTATGCCATTGTTTAGATTTTTAAAAAATTTAAACACCTTGAACAGATATCACTAAATAGAAAGCCCAGTGTACCAAGAATAGTTTTATACAAGGTAAGGGTAGTACCAGACAACGTCCAAGATTAAATTGCGGGGTGTTTTGGCAGATGTCAGGCCTGTGGCAGACAAATAAGACCAACCATCAGTACTGAATGGGGGGGCGTGGCATCCGGATTTGCTGTTCACACATCTCTAGGGAGTGGAAGTTCACCTCATGAAAAGCACAAGATTCATAGCAGGGCTCTGCAGTGGCTGCTTTTTTTTTTTTACGCTTGTTCTGTGACAGCACAAAGGAAGCAGTTTTATCCTCTCATTTCTTGATATGAAATGCCTCACTGATGACAAGTACGTGGAAGTCTTGCGGAACCGATCTGGCCTGTGACTTGAGTTTGGATCTTGGCATCTGAACTGCATCTAAGCCAGCAGAATCTCCAAAACCACCTACGCAGCAGAGAAGCTAGCACAGCTCCTGACTCATGGAAGGTGTCGGTGGAAAAATGAATGAACTGCAAAAATAAATACGTATTTTACTAATACTTGATTCTGGAATATAAAGCTCATTAAGACAGCCTGCCCGGAAAGTACACTTTTAAAGTTTGAGGTGGGAAACATTGGTGGCCCTTCTTTCTGGAGAAATTAAAATTGCAAGCATTTCCTTCCTCTCATACATGCTGTGTACAAAACAATCCCTAGGAATGAACTGTCTGGAGTATTTTATTTCTTAATTAATCCAGTTTTGCTATTTGGTATAAATAGGATGATGTTCAGGCTGAATGAAAGAACAGGAAAGTTTAGGAGATACAATCCAAGGAGGAGTTTCAACTCCCTCCACATCTGCTGCTCTACTTTGCTGTAAATTAGATTTTAAAATTAATTTAATTTTTCATTTGAAACTGCTCAGCTCTCCCCCACCCCTTTCTCTTTTCTTCCAGCAGCTGATTCTCCTGCCCATGACCCTGGCCCTTCCCTTAGAGACCAAATGCTAGTTTTTGTATCATCTGACAGTCCTTTTTCCACCATTTTTTCATCACTTAGCCAGATAGGTAATGTTTTAGTAAGAAGGACATGATAGCCATTGGCAGCACTAGGTTTATGAGTATCTGAAAAAGACAAAGATCTCCCCCATGGATGTTAGAAATTCCACTTTGTGATTCATTTCTTTCTGGGAAGCACCACCCTCTTTTAGCATGCAAATACTCATGGCAGCACACAAGTGCTTCCCCATCTGGAAAACTGGGACACAACGTGGGCTAAGTATTTCACAGGGCTGTTTTTGGGAATTATATTTTCATGTATTTATTAATATTCAGCCTCCCATCAAACAGGGTTTTGATCTGCTGACCACAGATACCACAGATAATGGTAAGATAAAGATAAGGAATCAGGAACAAGGAAATTATATAAAATAATAGAAAGTCAAGACTAAAGAAAAATATGGTTAGATGTTGGGGAGGGGTGGGCTATAGAGTTTCCATAATTAAACTTTAAATGTAACCCTGAGATTCTTGAAAGTTCAAAGATTAAGGGTCAGTTATTTGTTTTTCATGATCAGAGAGAAGAGTTAAGTCTTCCAAGAGATGCCATGTGGCACTTGAGTTATCCTCAGCTCCACCAAGTTGTGGGTACAGTGAGGTGACATGTTCATTAATAATACTTCAATAATAATAGAAGTTTCTCCTAACTTCTAGCCACCACTTGATCGTAGACTCTTATCCTTGATTTACTGCTCTTCTCCATTTCCCTGCATCTCCATGTTTCTTCTAGTCACAACACAAAGAAACAGTGACAGCAAGAGCAACTACAAAAGTAGAACAATTTTCCAGAGACATCAATTTGTGCAAACAGACACGGGCAAGGGATGGTCACTAGTCTCTTGCTACTTATATGAAACCAGATTCGGGATCCTGTTTAGGCTCTCTGGGACCTTACTCCTGTAAGACTATCCTGTGTAAAGTGCTATACATGTGTAGGATTCTATTCATGTGTCACCTAAGACATTTAAAAGCCATTTAGAACATAGAAAGGAAAAGTGGAGACTGAAGACAAATGTTGTCCCCTTCTCCAGCTCTCTTTGCGTTGACCTAGGCTTTTTTGTCATTGTTGTTAAACCCGGATTTCGTTAGTGTTCTTAACAAACGAGGGTGGTGGACTCCCGTGCTTAGTAGTAGGCTGGATATGAACAGGGGAAACTCAGACCGTTTTTGTTTTTAATTAAAAATGGACTCTATTGTAAGTTGCCTGTTTCGAACATAGCTGGAAGACCTTGGGTAGAGGGGATAATGAAAGAGTTGGGAAACCAATCTAAGCCACAAGGAAGACACCATGGTGAGTTTACCTGCATTCTGGCTGAGGACTAGGCTCCCGACCAGTGGCCCCTGTTCTGCTCTCTTCCCTCCTCGCTTCGCAGATCTCCTCAGGTCACACCCTGATGCTCCCTTAGCAGAATATTAGTGCTTATGGTAGGCATCATCACTTTTTATTAACTTGTTTATCTGGATTGTGGAGTTGCTTGAGGGGACAGGTTTGTCTTTTCTCTCAGTATCACCAATTTCTAGCAGATTCTTAGCTCCACAAGAGCAGGGAATCTATTTTGTCATTTTCTAAACTTCCTGCTCAGTCTCCAATAAATATTTGTTGCGTGCATAAATAAGGTACCAGGAAGATTGTAGGCACTTAATAAATGCTTGTCCAATTAATGAATTGTACATGGAAACCAAATCATACTTTCATGCAATAGAGGAATTAACTATTTTGACATAAGAGCTGATTTTCTGCCAAGGGAGCATGAGGGTGTGACCTGCGATCTGCAAAGCGAGGAGGGAAGGGAGCGGAACAGGGGCCACTGGTCGGGAGCCTAGTCCTTAGCCAGAATGCAGGTAAACTCACCATGGTTTCTTCCTTGTGGCTTAGATTAGTTCCCGAACCATTTCATTATCCCCTCTATCCAAGGGCTTCCAACTATGTTCAAATAGGCAACTTACAATAGAGTCCATTTTTAATTAAAACATTTAATATATCCTACATAAAGTGACAATCTTATCCACTTAACATTTCTAGCCTTCTCTTTAGGCCCTTCTGGTTGTGCAAGTAATACATATTGCAGAAAATCTGGAAAACACCCGAAGAAAATAACAATGATGCAGAATCCTTCCACATCAAATTAAGAACTGTTAAGATGGTCCCACTTATATTGCATACACAATTTTTTATCCTGATTTTTACTTAATCATGACTATTTTCCCACATCATTAATCTTTTTGGCTTAACATCCTTTTTAATGGCCATGGAATATTCTGACTTATTGATGTGTCTTAATTTTAGTTATTTCTCTTATTCCTTACAATGTAGGTTGATTTTTCACTATTATAAATAATATTGCACTGATTTGCATATAAATTCCAGTCTGCATTCTTGATTACGTACTCAGAATGGATTTATAAAACTTTTTTTACCCTCCCAAGTAGTTTAGGGCAATATATTCCAGTAAACACCAGCATTCTCTGCCTTTCATTAGTGGCCCTGGGTAAAGGTAAACGTGGTTGCCAGCTATTAGTTTGCTGATTGTCTTTTTTGTTTGTTTTAAGATAGTGAACCAATAATTTCTACCACTTTAGCCTTGTGACAACTTCCTGAGTGGCTTCCTCATCACAGCCAGGTTTATAGTCCATTTGCCTCTTGCCCCTCCACTCCTCCCAGACGTCTGGGTACTCTGGTTGTTCCCATGGTAGCCACACAAGAATTTTGAAAAAACTGAGATTGATGGGGTCCATTCAGTAGTGTACTCTTTAGGTGGAAAGGATGGAAGGTAAGTGCATTTTTATGATAGCTTTTAGTCATCTTGGACACCTATTGACCTATTGTCCCTTGAGTTTATGCCCCTTATAACCCTCTGAAGACTACTCTGGGCCTAATATAAACTCAAGGACATGCTGATTCTATAAATATAGAGTGGGATGGTAGATCATCCTTTCTTCTTGATGCCTAAAATATCCCATTAGAAGAGGTGATGGGTGTACTTTAGCCCAATAGATTATGTGAACAGTGCCAGCCTCCCTAGCAAGAGGTACAGCGTATCTTTGCTATTTGTCTAGGAGTAGTCCTTTCCTAGCTAAAACCTAAGTGGCTGCAGATTTTAAACTGAGCTGAATAGAATTGCCACGGGGCCAAAGTCCCAGAACTGGGTGTGGTCACCAGCTCTGCACCGGGAGGGCACCTATGTAAATCTTCCCTGCTCTGCAGTCTCCAGTGGCAGCTAAGATAGAGGCTGAGTGACCTGCACAGAAAGACACAGCTGATGGCACAGGATGGACTCAGTACAGCCACGTGTCTCAGAAGAGCATCAGGAGGGTCAGAGCACCAAGTGCCCAACTCTGCCTGTGGGCTACAGATCCCTAAGAGATTGGCGGGTCCAGCAGAAAGCAGTTCCTGTAGAGGCAGAGGAATTGGGGTGTGTGTGTCGGGAAGCTGTGTCCCCCAAGCCTAAGATGAACACGGAGGCGAAGACAGTGGGAGGAGGGTGCTGGTGGGAGCGCAGGGGGCTGCTCACATGCCCACATTCACAGCCAACTACTCAGTTTTGCTACTCTGAGATTTTTTTGTTTTTCAGAATTTAAAAAAAACCTCTTTGGAAGAAATGACAGGCAGGATTAAAGCAGGCATTTATTAATTAATAGCATGAACTTTAAATAAGTGATACACACATGTAACTGTAGCCCAAACACTGTGGTTTAAAAAAAAAAATCACGTGGCCAACAACGCTTGCCAATATATTTTTACAAGGCTGTTAAATACTGCCAACACTGTGATATTGAGCCAAATTACTCTGGAATATCATTGTACGTAGCACAGCACCATGTTTTTGTGGAAGACTAGAGATACCAGGGGAGCAATCCAGACAGCTCATGGACCTATCAGTGGGCGCCAGCCCCTTGGAGCTGAGGGTCTCACCCCTCACCCTTGGTGGCTTGTTGGGGTAGGGTCAGGCTGAGTGGGACCTCTCATCTGGAGGTGGGGAAGCCGAGACCTGGGGGTCTGTCTTTTAAAACCCTGGGAATATATCTCATAACTAGAGTTTGGAACTTCTCCCAGCCTAACCTTCACCTTAGTGCCAGCGATCTTTTCCTAGAGCCGATCTCAGCGCTGGCTGGAGCTCGGCTTGCAGGAGCCTGGAGCAGGCTCCTCGAGATCACCGACCTCAAAGCAGGCCCAGCATCCAGCTTTGGCCAAATGCTCCCTGCGTCCGTGGCCAGGCCGGCCTGCTGCCTGCCTTCGGGGGTGCCATCCTGGCCAGCGCCGCTTCCCACCACTCCCCGTGGGACTTCCTGCCTGCCTTCCTTCCTTCCTGCGGCCCCTCCTAATTCCCTGACACTCAGCCAAACGGCGCGATTAGGAAACTGGGGTTCAGTCTGTACTCCAGCACGAGGAGATGCAGAGGCCTGGGAGTTTGGCCTAATTTGATTTGAGTCATAGACAAAACCAGAGTCAAGCTGAGATGCCGCTGAGTGGGCAGACGGCTTTCTCACATTTGGCTTTTTCCAGGGGTTCTCAAAAGGTGGCGTAGTGTGTGATCTCCCACAGTGCCGGTGAAGGCGCTGCAGGTTACTAGGGTACAGCCACTGTAAGGTCATCAACGTAGGCATGTGACACGTGTCCTGGAGCATAGAGTAAGTGTTCCATAACTACGCACTGAAAGAAGAAAGTGATACTTTCAAGCATGGGAAACACTGTGAGTGAGGGAAAGGACTTTTGTACTGGAGAGGGTGGATCGTGAGTTGCTTTCCCAGCAGCAGCCACCCTGCCCGCCCTAAGCTCCGCCCTCTGAAGGGAGGGCGATGGAGACATGTATCGGGGGTACATTTACCTTTTCATTTTGTCCCCTGCAGTTTTTCTACCATTAAGACAAAACCATGACAACTGAGCAGGGAAGAAAGAGAACTTGACCTAAGGGAAGTCCTTGCTAGTCGGAACAAGGAGAGGAGAATGCTCCTTCCTTGGTGCCTGGGTATAAAAATGAGCAGGGGTGTGCACTGGAGGCTGAGGGTCCTGGCGGCCACCTGTAGCTGTTAGGTGAGGTGTTGGCAACAGCCAGAGGGTAGATTCTGTCTAGTAGCAGTGGACCCTGGAGCCTGTCCTTACCCTCTCCCCACACCCAACCCAGCTCTGTCACGAAATGTTCCCCAGGCTACCGTGACTGGAACCTGCAAATGCAAAATAAAAGAACAAAAAACGGATGGCGCCAAAACGGCGCAGTCTGTGCTTGCCATCTGTGAGCTTTCAGAGTGATTTTGCTTCCAACCGCCCCTCCAGAGGCGGCTGACATTATTTTCATATGCAGAGCTTCCCGCATCCTGGCAGCCTTCTTTGGCTGCCAGAAATAGAGTATCCATGTCGAGGAGCTTCCCCAGAGATCTGATCCACTCAAGAGGACTGTTGTGCGAGGCTGCCCACTCCGCGGGGTCTGGGCGGCCTTTGTTCCCGGCGAGACACTGAGCGTGTGCCGCGCATCGGGGGCGGCCCGTGCACGCGGGGAAGCCAAGAGGGCTCCGCAGCGGCTCTTGCCTCATCCACATCAGCCCAGCACATGGAGCCTTCAGTGACCCCAGATTTCTTCATGGGTAATTTCTTAGTGAAGAATTCTGGACCTTTCCCCCTTGCTTTCCACACCCTGCTCAGCCTGGCCCCGCCCTGCTTATGCAAGCTGTTTTGCACTTGTCCTCAACATCCCTTCCTCAGTCTGGCCACCCTGTTGGCCTCATTATTAAATTTCTCATCTTCCATAGAATCCGCAGGTCTCCTGGCTGTCCTCCCTTCTGATCACCAGTGGCCGTTCCTTCAGGGTTGGTGTGAATTACGCACTCTCTCCAAAAGGTCAGCCTGGTCTCTTTGTCAGTTGTGTCTCCCCCTCACCAACTCATTGAAAAATGTGTTGAGGTCAGGGTCACTACCTGATTCTTCTCCCCCAGCGACATCTTGTCAAACATGGACAAGGGTGGAGCTTTCCCTGGGGTTTAGGAATTCCCAGGCAGGGGACCCAGTGCTTTCAGATGTGACCTGCTGTGGAACAGAGAGGGACAAGGCAGCTCGTTCCTAGGAGGGGAAGAGGAATGGGGCAGCTGCTGGCTGGCTGACAAATTGGAGGAAAAATTCCTGGAACTCATTTACATACAAGCAGGACAGGCCTCAGGATGGCCCAGAGGGAGCCTGTCCCCTCCCAGTCATTCCTTGGCTTCTCTTCTCCCTCAAGGCTGTGTCAGGGCTCATACCGACCTCAGTTCACCTGGACAGGAAACCAGAGCCTGTGGTTCTGCTGGGAAGGGATCCACGCCACTTCCCCACGCTGGGGCCCTCCTTGGGCAGGGAGGGTCTGTGTGAAGGAGAAAGGCATTTGCCATAAGAAATTGTGCTTTTGAAAGTCTGGCTGTAGCAGGCTCCCGTCTGAGCACCCGCACTTCTTATGAGGTAGGGAGAGGGCGCTTCTCCCCCTTAGTTTCCTCTCATTGGTCCTAAGGGAGAAGCAGGAAAAGCCCCCCCTCCGCAGAGTGGCTGCAACTTGCTTCCCCTTCCCCAAGGAGGGCCAGAAAGCGTTCCTCTCCTGGGAAGGCCTGCCTCCTGCTCTCTGTCCCCTCTCTGGTGTGCCCTCCTTGTTCCCAAGAGCCTGCTGGTCCATACCTACTTCCCTCTTCCAAGAAGCACGTAGGGAGCTCTTCTTGTACCGAGCGGCAAACACCTAGGAGGGCCCACATGACAGACACCGTGCTGCAGTGCTGCGGGATAAGACCCCACCCCACAGTTTAGGGCCATGCAAGCACGGTGGGGAGGGGGTGAGACAAGGGAGGGAGCAGGAAGCCCTTGTAAACAAATGTTCCTCTATCTTGGACTCCCCGCCTTGACCTCGGGTCTCTAGGTGGTACAGTCTCTAACCACTGCCAGGGGACTGCGGTGGCCTCAAGCTTGGACTGCTAGCTGGAGTTGGGAGTCTGGGGCAGTGACTAAGTGCAAATTTGTTCAAAAAAAAATCTTTAAACATGTTACTTAAAAATGCTTGTACTCAGGCCGGGCGCGGTGGCTCACGCCTGTAATCCTAGCACTCTGGGAGGCCGAGAGTGGATCGCTCAAGGTCAGGAGTTCAAGACCAGCCTGAGCGAGACCCCGTCTCTACTAAAAATAGAAAGAAATAATCTGGTCAACTAAAATATATATATAGAAAAAATTAGCCGGGCATGGTGGCGCATGCCTGTAGTCCCAGCTACTCGGGAGGCTGAGGCAGTAGGATCGCTTAAGCCCAGGAGTCTGAGGTTGCTGTGAGCTAGGCTGATGCCATGGCACTCACTCTAGCCCGGGCAACAGAGTGAGACTCTGTCTCAAAAAAAAAAAAAAATGCCTGTACTCTGCTGTGCCGTTATAGGGCGCAGTTCCCATTTCCCAGCTCATTTGTACTAGTTATGCCACCTGGGGCAGAGGAGGCGGAAGAAGAACCACTGGCCTTTACAGAGACTCCACTGTGTGCCATGCCAAGCCCTTCACAGCCGTTGCCCCCTCCTCACAGCCCCTTGCAGGAGGCATTTTTCTGTACATGGTACCCATGAGGAAACGAGGGCCAGGAGAGGTGACTTGCTCCTGACAGTGGTCCCCACCACCCTCCTGCACGCCTCTCTTCTTGTTCGTGCCCTGGCTGTCCTTTGACCTTCCATGCCCCGTCTCGTAAGTCGTTTGCTCTGTCCAGCGCCCCACCTGCAGCACTCTTCCCCTGAGCATCCCCGATAACTGCTGGGCTTCTTCGTCTTCGTGTCCTTTATGCCTTTGCTCCAATCTCCTATTCTCTGCGAGGCTCACCCTGACCACCCTATCGATCTAAATACTGCAGCGTGTGCAGGGTCCACCTGCCGTCCCTCGCCTTCCGGGTTGTCTTACCCTGTTCTGCTTTAAAAATTTTCTATGGTTCTCATCATCTCCTGACATTTATATAATTTACTTATTTATGAAGTTTATTGTCATCTCATAGAATGTAAGCCACACAGGATCGGGGAACTTGGTCTTTTCTGTCCACTGATGTTTCCCAAGCTCTTGGAATTGTGACTGGTATGAGGTGGGCACTCAGTCAATAGCTGATGAAGCAATCTAATGAAAGTTCACCCTAGCCTTGATCTATTATATAGTAGGAGGCAGAGCTGGACTCACACTCCAGAGCAGGTCTTCCTGCCTTCCCACCACAGAACTCACGGCCTGTCCGGGTAGGAGGCACATTGTTGGCTGCTCGCGTGATGCCTGCTAGGGACATTTCCCCATCAGACTGCTCCTTCATAGCAAAGATACCAGAGTTATCAGGAAAACAGGACCTTGCCTTGTTTTTCCTGGGTGACAGGTTTGCCCTATGGGCCCACCTGGGCTGCTGGCATCCTGGTGTTCTGATGAGGTGGCATGCTCCTGGTCACAGGGCACCAAGCTCTGTGGTCTTTGGGAGTGTCCCGAATGAGCCCTTTCTGAAAACAGCACAAGCTGTTGGGCCCATGCTGGATGCTCAAGACACATGCTTGAGATCCCTCCAAGTCAGACACCTGTCAAATCCAGAGCTGGCTCCTGGCCTTGGCTTGAAGGATTTGCTTTCTAGGAAATGTTGGAGGGAAACAGCTGGGGCTTGTAAGGCATGAGCTGGAGGTGCCAGGGCAGGACTGAGCCTGACAGGGTATGAGGAAGAGCCAGTGGGGCAGGGAAATCACGTGTTACCTGGGTGGCTACTCTCTGGGCAGGAATGCAGTTGAGCCTTAGGGCTGGGCTGCTGCAGTTGTTTAGTCTTATTTTGTTTGTTTTTTATTTTTATTTTTTTAATTTCGGCATAATACGAGGGTACAAATGTTTAGGTTACATATATTGTCTTCGCCCCATTGTTTTGTTTTTAATTAGATTAGGGTTTGAGATGGAAGTGCTTTACTGTAAAGGAACTCTATACCATGAGGGCAGAATTGGGTCAACAGGTGGGGTCCACCATCTTTAAGGATGCAAACACTTATTAGCTGTTCATTTCTACATCAGTTTCCTCAGCATAGATCTTCTCAATTCCCATGCACCGTATGTTTTTACTTGTTACATTTGTGGTTCTAGTTTTCTGTTTTGCTTCTCTTGTTTTTGTTCCCATTATTAGCTAACCTTGTTTATGTTGGCATTAAGGAAAATTTTCATTGTAATCTCAATAGCTTGGTAATAAAATGTTACACATTGTATGGATGCTCAGTGAAAGGGAACATTCATATTTATTCTCATACTTATTGGCTCACTGTTAGTGTTTCTAGGATGGCCTGGGAATTAATGTTTTAATGCAAGCTCTAACTGCTCAGGAATACCATTCTGGAACACATTAACCCAGTCAATGAGCAGCCAGTTAGGCTGGTATGTGGTCAACAACAAATATTTCTTTCCCGCAAAATAGAGTAATGGGATTAATTTAGCATTTCCTAGCTTGTGGCATCTATTTCAACATAAATCTCTATGTAGAGATCGATTGCATGTATAACTATAAAGCACAGTATTTGGGGAATATTGTGATGAGGAAAATCAGAACACAAGCACAAATCAGGCCTTGGCTGATGACATATAGGAATCCAATGCATGTTATTGGGAAACAGCACTTAGAAAATGGAATTAATGAAAATAAATTACTCATGTATGATTTCCCATCGCAAGAATTTGATATCTGCAAATATCTCAGTATTTGAATGAGTATGGCATTATTTTAGTTAATTCTGGATGTTTCTCTCAGTTTTGCTCCCAGTGCATATACATTTTTTCTTTTTCTTCTTCTTATTGTTTGTTTTTTTTACATTTTTTCTTTATGAGTTGCTTTGTAATGGAAGATCTCAAAGTATGTCTCAGGATTCAGATGATCACGTTTTGAGCACCTAACAAATAAATTAAACAAATCTTTTAAGCAGCACCCTGGCGACTTCAGAGAACATCCGCAACTCAGCTCCCCAAGTGTACAGTTACCCACACGCAGCTTGCCCACAGCCTGTTGATGAGGTAACCTGGTCTAGCAGCAAATACACCGGGTATCACACACAGTAGTACTTCCCTTTTCACATGTACGTCTCTTCCTTGGCCTTTCTAATAAAAGTTCCTAAATAAATAAAAGAGAGGCTTACCATGTTTACTGTATTGTAATTGGAAGCATGGAAGAAAAATGAGCAGTCTCTTAGCAGAATTCTACAGATCTAAATAGTGCAACAACCTACTTTTGGGGAGCTCCTGAGTTAACTGAACCATCTATATTTGCTTGTTAACTGTAGTATCTGTCAAAAATAGTGGTTTCCAGTCTTTTTCAGGTCACAGACTCTCCTCCTCCTCCTTTGAGAATTTGATTAAAGTTTTGGATCCTCATCCCTGAAAAATACACATACTCACACCTCCTGAGGCTCCATCCATGGGCCCCTAGGTCAAATTTCTTGTGTTTATGTGTTCCTTGGTATGCACTCTAGATATGTGCCAGAATTATGCTGTTTACATTCAAACATATACACACATTACATATATGAATGCCATTTTCTCTATTGGAATGATTAAATGAAACAATGTATGTGAAGATATGTCTTAAAGAAGTTAAATGTGAGAACGTTAATGTCATTATTCTTATTTGCGTTGGCCATTTAAAAATTCAACACTAAAGTTACTGAGTGATGTTGCAGCTGGTAAGTTATTTTATGGAAACTGTTCTAAAATATGACCTTTCCATTCTTATAATCCAAAATGCCTCTTTATTTTTGTTTCCTTTGAATGATTCATTTAAAAAATCACCACATGCCTACTCTCCAATCTTCGCAGAACAGATGCTTTCTGGGTGCATACTGTGTGTAAGGCCCTTTGCATTCTGTAAACTCCACAGTACTCTGACAGGCTTGTACCTAGATGTAATTCCAAAAAGGGTCTTGCCAAAAGCAATTACATTCTGACCTGAATTAGCAACTTTATTAATTACATTCCAAGCAAGCCAATTACTTGTTTGTTTAACTTATTTCTTATTATAAACTGATTATAGACGATTAATGTTCATTAATATACCAAACTAGATTTCATGTCTCCTGCATCATATACTGGAAATAACCCCAGTCAACACCTTGCCAGGATCAGTTTTAAAGGGCGCCTATTGCAATCACACTCTCATCCAGCCTTTGCAAGTAGATAACTGCTCAAGACCAGTTTGGGAGCTGGCTAACCCTTGTGCCTTTAACAGTAATGTGCGACTCTGATAGGGAGGGCCCTCAGAGTGTTGTCTAAGTGAAATTCTTAGAGCTGGGCAGAAGATAATTATGAAAGGGACAACTTTGTCCTGGCATATGGTTTATGTATAGTGAGATTTCTGCTTAACATTTGGGGAGGCGGAGAAGGAGAATGAGAGGACTGGAAATTGAAGAAACAGATTCTGGCTGAGAAAAGTAGGGAGAGAGACAATGTTTTATTTCCTATTTGGAAAAATAGCATCTTAGCTCAGTAGAATCAAGTTTGAACTAGTGTATTCATGGAAAATCTAGGGGCTTTGGAAAAGAAAGACCTCTAGCCAGCCTATATACATGTTTGTTGATATGCCTGAAAGAATGGGTGCCATCCATTGAGATGGATTGAACTCAGAAGGAAAAAGAACAAAAATTATATACGTAGTCATTTATTAGATACATACTATGAACTAAAGTCAAAGATGAATAGGCATGATTATAATATTTTTCTATAAAAAGGAAAATAACTTACATATTATTTTCCAGCCAATCAACTTTGAACTTCAAAGTTGTTCCGATTTGTCTCCTAAAAATTTGTTTCAACCAGTCTCCTAAATTGGATATTTAACTATTACAAATAACACAGAGTAGCAATAACTAGCTGAAAATAAATTAGCAAAAAATGAGAAAAAAACTCAATCCCATTTCTTAAAAAAATGACAAAAAGTGCTTAAATTCTGGACCCGTAAAGTGTTGCAAAACAACCACATTCTACAACAAAATTATCAAACTTGGCAACAGTGACTGGGGTATTCATTTTTGACTAACTTATGGTGCTGGCCAATTTTTATTTGTTCAATTTGTAAAGTTAAATTGCTTTTGACAAGTTGTGTTGATCTAAATCACTACTACAGAAAGTGACTGGCACAAATAATTGCAATATAATGTAATAAGTACATCCGTTAAGGCATATATGAGACACTAACAGAACAAAAAGGAGGAAGACAGGGAAGCCTTCAGAGGTGACATTTGAACTGGGCTTGAAAGAGTAGGTATTTCCATCTAAGCCCAGTGAGGAATGCAGAACAAGATGTCCCAAAATGTCTTTTCTTTAATTTTTTTCTAAATCACAGGATTCCAGGCCGATGAGTACTGTACTATTAAACTAATAGAGTCAGGGTCTTAAAAATAATCTAAGTTCTGTCTCTTGCACGATCATTTAGCTTTCATCATTTTTATGCTTCACTAAGTAGAATATAAAACTAGGCTGATGTATTTGGGTTGGCATATGAAGCTTAGGAAAGTGCTACTATCAGTCATGTGAAAATTTGGAGGTAGAATCAGTTGTGATCCAAAGCAGGGTGGGCAAAGTTTCATCACTGACATCCAAAATGATCATTTTGATGGCCATGCCTTCTGCAGGTTTTATTTTAAAATGGCCTATTTGTCTTCTAGTCTCTGAGAACACTCAGAGATTTCCTTCTCAGAAATCTATTCTTTGACTGAAAGCACTTGTTAAACATCTTTTTTGAACTTTCATGGATGGGCAGATATAGCTTATTGCTAGCAAGTTCACTACTGAGATATGAAGGAGCTCATATAGGCTCAGAAATGCATCCAGTATTTTTGCTGCATAGCTCAGGGAGGATAGAGAGATCATGACAATGAAGGCTCTAAACCTGTCAGTTTCTAGCAGCTGGTAGTCTTAAGCCTTGTTTTTCTCAATGAATACCTTTCAAGCTAAGCTGAGGCCCCAAATAGTGAATAGTGACTAGGCTATAGCCACTTTTGCAGGACATTTATCTGTTTTCTCTCTTATCTGTTTCCTCAGCTTGCTCTGCATCTCAGGGAACTACATTTCTCAGACTCCCTGGTCTTGTTTCCCTAGTAGTAAAAGATTAGAAGGCAGGAGACAGGGAGTCGCCAAGGTATTTCTCCCCTTCACTGTGCTTCTAGTGATGACTCTGGCAATTGCTGCATCTCCTTGATGATTCTAGCTCCTGGGGGAGGCGGGGAGCCTGCAGCCTTGGGGCCACATGTGGCTTTCTGGATCCTTGAGTGAGGTCTTTTGACTGAATGCAAATTTTAGAGACAAATCCTTTTAATAAAGTTTGCATTCTGTGAAGTTTGCATTCAGTCGTGGTCTCAGCTCCTGTTGGGAAGGCCTCCATTGTAGCTCACACTCTGCTCTTCATTTCTAGTCTGTGGTAGGTAACATCACCTCTGCCTTTTCAGCTCCTACCCCAGACAGTGGCATCCTGCTATTGCTATATAATTTCTGTGTTGTCATCACAATTCACCATCCTCTGTATGGCTTCTCAGCAATCTTAACACTAGTAGAACCTATTCCCTGTGTTAAATTTCTTCTTTTTGAGACAGAATGGTTTCTGTTTCCTTGGCTGATATACCACTTGTAATGATGACTAAGATAATGGTCATAAAAGAACACTGGGGGGGGCCAAACACAGTGGCTCACGCCTGTAATCCCAGCACTTTGGGAGGCTGAGGTGGGAGGATCACTTGAGGCCAGTAGTTGGAGACCAGCCTGGGCAACATAGCAAGACCTCATCTCTACCAAAGAATAAAAAAAAAATCAGCCTGGTGTGGCGGTGCACACCTGTAGTCCCAGCGACTCGGGAGGCTGAGGTGGGAGGATCCCTTGAGCCCAGGAGTTTGAGGGTGCAGTGAGCTCTGATGAGGCCACTGCACTCAAGCCTGGGCAACCCAGTGAGACCCTGTCTCTAACAACAACAACAACAACAACAACAGCAAAAACACTGGCAGAATTATCAGTTTAAATTAATCTCTCTCTTCATGATATGATGCCTGCTCCTCAGGGTTCTATCTAGGAATCTTGGTATGTTTTTAACCATCAGAATCACAGAAAAAGGAAGGTTTTCCTGACCCCTTTGAGATGTGGGGTCCATCAATAGGTTAGCCAAAGGTCTCGAGGCAGTTTCTACTGTGCTCTGGGGAGTTACCCAGTGACCTCTGCCCAGTGGAGTAGCAATTGGCACTTGTTCTTGGATGTCCATCTCAGGAGGAAAAATATAATGTCATTGCCAAATGGACTTTTTTCCTGCTTCTGGCTTTTTATAGAAATATCATGGGGAAAAATGTATCATATATTTGCAGGGTTGGGGAGGGGTGGTAAAGTCTCATTTTGTTTCTCCTTACACCTTTTACTCCAAAGAAGAATAAAACTTTTATTTTAGGGTGTATTTAAGATTCATTTTAAATAGAATATTCTGTACAGTTAATCAATAGATAAAGACTCCGGAGCAGTCCTTGCTCCTGCCCGGACGTGCCGAAACTCCTATTTAAAGGATGACCTGTGTACATGCGCCAAGAATGCTTTTTGGTTTGGCAGTCTCTATCTGATCTTTGGGCAAGGTTAAAAGTCCAGATTATGATGTGGAAATTTTGAAACCTCCGCTTAATGTAATCATCATTGCATGAAGGAGACCAGAAAGAAGAAAGGAATCTATCCTATACTTTTTTAAAGCAACAAAATAAATTCAGTATCTTATTGAAATTCTTTATATTTATCTACTTTTTAATTGTGGTTTTGACATATTATATGGTTTTTATCTAGTGTTTAAAGAAATCCTGTATATTGATTTATAATAGTGACAAAAGTCACTTTCAGGGACTTACTAATCTCTCTGAGATCCTGAGGTTTTCTCCCTCTCTGTTCTTTGCTGGTTTATATTAGCACCTCCTCTAGAGGTTAGAGACAAGAAGACAAGGTGGATGATGGTGAAATTCTAATCAGTCATTTTGTTGCCTGTTAGAATGGTTGAAGAAAAGCCAGCTTGGGAGAAAGAAGCTGAACTTATTTGAAAAAATATAACAATACAATTATCAGTAGATTCACTTTAGCCCTAAAATCTTTTGTCCCATTACTAGAGAGGATTACAAAAAGGTCACAGTCACTACAGAGAAGTTCTTTGTTATTTATATCACTGACAGTGTCCCTCAAGTGTTCCGCTGAACAGAAGAGGCTGGCCCCAGACGAGTGGCAGGCATGCCATGAATAGCCTTTATCTATAACAGCTAAAACAAACAAACATTTGTTGACCCTCCCCCCTTCCCAAACAAAAATAAACAGGCCAAACTGCAGTGAAGTTTAGTGCCTGATGTGCCTGTTGATCTTAATGACAGCGGGGAGTTCACTAGCAATTACAGCGGAAGAATGCAGCTGGGACTCCTGTGCGTTTCCCCTAAGACAGTTGGTATATTTTGAATATACTAAAAGATGAGAAAACTGTCCTATTTTTGGTAAGTTTGCTCTTGCAAGTATAGTGATGAAATTTCTCTAATGACAGCTTATAATTAGGTGTATTACAGTTAAGGTAAACACTAGATTATTCACTAAAAATAGAATCTGTATTCAACTTTGCAGATAGTAGGGCCAATTGGGGCTGGGTTCTGTTGCAGGCAAACTTAAAATGAAAACTATGTTCATATTTTCGAGCAAAAGTTTGAGACTAATTTTTTCTCCATTTCTTAACAATTTGTTCACTCTTCACCAAATGTTCACCGAGTGCCTCCTTTGTGAAGGATGAAGGGTATTCTGAGTTGAAAACAAATATGTTCCAGATGCCATATTAAACCCTGTTATTTATATTAATGAATAAGCCATGGCACCTTCCTTTTAAAATTCTACTTATTTTTTGCGTATTTGTCTTCTTTCTAGTCTTTAGCTTTATGAAAACAAGAAAAGCAAATCTAACTCGCTCACTGCTGAATTCCCCAGGACCCAGGGCAGTACCTGAGACATTCTGGGTGCTTAATAAATATTGGTGGAATAAAGGAATGAAGACAAATAATGACAACATAGTGTGATGCATATGAATAGGAGTTTGCACAAAGTCCTCTGGAGTCCCAGAAGAAGCAAGAACAAATTGGGATAAGAGAGAGGCAGACTGGTCACCAATGTGTAAATTGAGACTTAAGGAGGAGTAGACAGTTTCCAAGCAGAGTAGATGGGTCGGGAAGTCCTTTTCAGGCGAGTGCAGAGACACAAAGGCCAGCAAGAACGGGGCATGTGGGGAAGCCAAGGGGAGCTGGGAGCACTTTGCTTAGCAGAATCTGGGGGCAGAACTCAAGCCTGTCTCCAGAAGCTAACAGTCTCATGTTCTCGAGCAGGGGATGCCAGAAGAGAAGGTAAGTGTGGGTTGCACATAATTTATGTCCCCAGTACTATAGAATCTGAGAGTAAGCAGACTTTCAATCAAAATCACTTTATACATGTTATCCATTTTTCTTTGGAATTGATCAGTTTTAAGTCACTATAAGTGATTTCTGAACATATAAGCTGATTTTGGAAGCAGTACTGGCTCTTTCAGAAGAGTTATTTCAGTAATCCTTCCTAGTTCATAAAATTGATTTTGTTGGTTTCCAAAGCTACTCTGGGATGAAAATGAAACTGCCTTTCAATCTAAAAGTTCTTAACTGTTGCAGTCACTCTTTTATTTTCACTGGATTATTTGAATACACAATTGAATACAATGATACAATTGATAATCGTGTTCTTATCAGTGCAGCTATAATGCAATTTGATCCCTATTTCTTTTCTTCTGCAAACGCTAAGAAAAAAAACTCCTGCTCTTCAACAAAAAAATAAGTGGAAAAATGTTCAATTAGTATATAATACAGGTATGAAGAAAAAGAGCTGGCTATATTTGTCTTTCCATGTCAGAAAATAAGAGCTAAACTTTCACCTTAGAAGATGAGTAATAACGTGTTTGAAGCAGTCTGATTGGAGGAAGGCATCCAAAAAAGCCTAGGGTGGTTGGAAATAGCAAGCAAAATAATAGCAAATGTGTTGTCATAAAACAAGCTGGAGGTTTACCAAGGTAGATGAGCGATGATTCTGTTATATAATCTATGAGCTGAAAGAAAGGGCCAGAATTCATGGATTGAAGGCATAATCCTTGTTGGGCATAGAGCTAAGAACTTTTACATATGTTAGCTATTCTAATTCTCTGAGAAGCAGATATGATTGCTCCCATTTTATGGATGAGGACATTAAGGTTTTGATGTCTTGTAATTTGGGTGTGGTGGTCTGTAGTCTATGGATGGAAAATTCCCGGTATGTGTACTGCTGTTTCTTCCTCCAGCATCCACAACAGACGTCACTCAATGCACAGCTTAGCTGCTATACCTGGGCTAATCACACCTCTCATTTTACAGATGAGAAAATGGAGGTGTGAATATATTAAGTGCTTGCACCAAAACATGCAGGGAGTTAATGACAAGGGCTTTGGAACCCAGTTGTCTTGATTCCTGGTGAACGTGGGCATGTTAACAGTCGGTCCCTTGCCCTCCTGCCACCACCCTCCTCACACCGTCCCATTGTCCCAACTGCACTTGCTTTCCACCCCTTCTATATTGGGTCACATACAGAAAAGAGACTAGAGAGACTTCATACATTTTAATGGGGGAACTTAGAATGCATATATTTTTACAGTTCCTGGCTAAGACTATGTAAATCACAGGGTTGCCAATTTGACAAAACAAGACAGAAGGTGAATGTGAATGACAGAGAAACACACTTAGGGTTTATTTGACCAGTGAGCTTAAAGTGCTCTATCGAAGGGCACAGTGGCGAAGAGGTTTTGCACAAGGAAGGAAGAGATTAGTGTACTTCTCCTTCTGTCACTTATTAAGTAGAGAGCCTTGGGTCACAACAAGCCCAATCCATCACATACATGAAAAGGAACCAATAGCACTGTGCTTGCCTCAGGAATTTGAAATCAAGGTCTCCCGTCCTGGTTCTAAGAGGTGATTATAAGTTATGAGTTTTATTTTCCACAAAGAATTCCAAAAGAGTCGGAAAGTCAGGAACAAAGTTCCCAAAGATTCTGTGAATGAGGATCCTTCACTTGTTTCTCCTAGGAAAGGTAAACAAAACAAAACAAAACAGTACTATTTGAAAAGGAGTACATTTCATGGACCTGTTTACAGAATTGTGAGTTAACATGTGCTCATTGCCTAAGGCCAAAATATCCCAGTATGTGGAAAAGTTTTTAAAAGAGCTATATATCTATCCCTGTTTTCTAACGTTTCGTGGTAATTTGCATTCACGGGGGAATTAAATGGATCTGTGACACAAATTCCAGTTAATTTATTCAGTAAGTAATGGCATGTTTTAAGGGGATTCAAAATGATCATAATAATGGCAAGCCAACAAATCTTTGGTGATTAGCATCGCAATGAATGTTAAAACACTGGGCAGGAGAAATGAAGGTGCTTTTCAGAGGTCATGTCCAAGAATAGTTTATACATTTATACGACACAGTGCCAAACTAGGAATTCTGTGTAGTCTGTGCAAGTGACAGTCATGTTAAAATCAACAAGAACAGAAGAAACAATTTGAGGAATGACTTTAAAAAGCAGTTATTGGGAGAAGAAAGCAAATGAAACAACAGCTGAATTGGAACAGGGACGACTAAGTTAATATTTTTGAGATTCCCCTAATAAGGAAGGATTATGTTTAAAAATCCAGTGTGAATCTGTTTCTAAAATATTTCAGTGTATGACTTATTGCTCAGAAATGCTGTTGCAAAAGGATGAATCTGTGTTTCCAAAGTGATCAAAATTATGCCAAGTTGTACTTAAACCTTGAAGTGAACATAAATACAGAAAAAGGTACATATTCTTGTCATAGCTTGCCGGTTAATTTATTAATTCTGCTACTCTTGGGACTTCCACCTACCTATAACTTAAAATGTGGCTCTCAACTTCAGAATGCATAGGAATAGCACAAAGGGTAATTAAACGTGCATATTCCTGGGACCCACCATCATTTTGATTTGTTTTGGGGGAAGGCTCTGTAATCTGCATTTTAACAAGAAGAGATTCTGATTAGGGGAACTGTAGCCCACACCCAGAGAGAGAAATACAGCAGGAGACAGTGTCTAAGGGTGAATTCCAAATTTAGACCTTTATTTTGGAGTGGCTGGTTAGAAACAACACATGCTCTCATGCATCGTTCTTTTTTATTTGCATAAAATCTTACCATATCTCTGTATCTGGCAGCACAGAGCAAGCACAGAACAGTTCCTGACCCTGGGAAAACCCTCCAATTTTCTCATATTTAAAATAAGAGAGTTGAACTAAATGCTGTCTAGACTCCCATGTAGTTTCAATACTTTAAATGCATATCCGATGCCTGGCAAATATTTCTTGAGAACCATGACTCATGTATTGGCTAGTGTGGATGGAATGAGACAGGAAAAAACAGAAATTGGCCTGTGGACCATTAAATCAGTTAAAAAGTTTGATAAGATTTTCCTCCCCACCCTCACCATTTCATCTACAGGCTAGGGAGCTGGAATGGCAATTAGATACATGAACTCTACACCTAAATGAAAAAGATTTTATCTGTTAAGTTTTCAAAAAATTTTAAGCAACTTTCTACATATCGTTATCAGAAATTAGATGTACTGGTTGCCAAGCTGCCACCTCTGTGTGGATGACTGATTAGTATAAATAAAAATGATGCTTAGGATAAATTTTAATAATTCTGTCACCAACAAGGTAAACACCACCGATACCAGTAATTGAATTCAGGAGGTTCTCATTTAACTAACTCAGGTGAAAAACTAATTCCTCTGCTTGATGCTGTTTTAATCGTTTTTGTTTTTTTTTAATATGAAGCAGAGACTGTGAGAGTAAGTCATATAGAACAATAGTAGGCTATTCAACACTGAAAAAATTCTATATTGAAGGAATCATGCCTTCCTTTTCTTTTGTATTTTATGTAGGGCCACACGTGGTACCTTAATGATATAAGCAGTTTAAAAATAATCTGTTGATTAAGAGTTGATGCTAGTCACAAACACATTCTTTAATATTTTAAAAAATTTACTGCTTATTAAAAGACATTTGCCAATAGTTGTAGCAAAGGCTATGAATATAAGATGGAGTCTCATTTGTTCATGCACTTGTTCACCAAACATTCATTACTACAAGTGCTCAATACTGCTGTAGGCACTAGGGACGGAGGGGGGGGGGAAGGCAAAATAAAGGTTCTGTTCTCATGGAGTTCACTACTAAGGGGTTAGAAAGGCAACAAACAAATAAAGGAAGTAAATGTGTAATATAACAAATGCTAAGTAGAAAATAAAATAGGGTAGGGGCCAAAGATGATGGGGAATTTTATACTGATTTGTCAAGGAAGCCACCCTGATTAAGGTGACAATTGAGCAGAGACTGAATGAAGTGAGGAATGAACTACACAAATACTGGGGAAAGAGAGTTCCAGGCAGAGGCAACAGCGACCAAAATATTTGCAGTGTTCTAAAAAGTACAACATGAATTTGAAAACCCTAGACTTTTCCAAAAAATTTGGAGGCTCTCCTGTAGCATAAGTTCTCTCTTTTCATTAAGCCTATTTGACCACTCAAATCCTATGGACCTCCTGCTCCCCTCAACTTCTAAAGCAGAATTTAACTTATACTTTCACACACTTTTTGTTTGTTTGTTTCAGACAGAGTCTCTCTCTGTTGCCCCAGGTAGAGTGTAGTGGTGTCATCATGGCTCACTGCAACCTCAGACTCCTGGGCTCAAACGGTCCTCCTGCCTCAGCCTCCTGAGTAGCTGGGACTACAGGCACGTGCCACCATGCTTGCCTTATCTTTTTCTATTTTGTAGAGATGAGGTATCACTCTTGCTCAGGCTGGTCTTGAACTCCTTAAGTGATCCTCCTGCCTCGGCCTCCCAGAATGCTAGGATTAGAGATGTGAGCCACCGCACCTGACCTAACATGCTGTTTTAATGCTGTTTTTGTCTTGGTTTGAGGAGTGGGGTTACTGGACCTTAATTGGACTGTAAACTTACGGGGATCATACTTTATGCTATTTCTGACACTAATACCTCCATCCTTCATGTCCTAGTGTTGAACATATGTTAGACCTTTAATAAAGATACTTGACTAACCAAAGATTGTATATGCAAAATCATTTTCGATATAAAGTTTCTCAAATGGGAAATGTTTCCTTGTTAAGATTTTCTAGGTGTACTATGGAATTGCTACTAGGATCTAATATTTCCATTCCTACTGTATGCACTTACCCCTAGATATAAGAAGCTTACTTAAAAGGAGAAAAATATAACAAATGAGGAGATATAGTAAAAGACTTTATTCACAATAGAGAAATTTTACAAATATAATTTTTAAAAATTATGTGTCAATCTATTATGTTTCCCATTACATTAGAGATTTATATAAAGTTGGAAATGACAGAATGGATTTATGTACAAATCAAAAGCAATCAGCATAAAAAATGGGTAGTACACATGAAAGTCACTGAGTTCTGTAAATTGCCAGACAACTAACGTGTGTAATATTATTAATAATTGCACAAAGTATGTCAAAACATTGCATAAACACAAAATTAAGTGCTGTTGTTCATCTTTCAGGATGTGAATACATGTATAAATTTAACTGCACAGGTTGAAAATGAAAAAGTTTCTACTTAAAGATTTCTGTTGTTAAAATAATTAACACAAAATATAACTTTAATTCAATTACATCATCATAATATTAATCTATCTGTTTAAATTTTTGGTATTTTGGGACTTTTGTTTAAAAATCCAAGTTCTAGAATTGCAAAAACTTTATTCTTGCCATTGAGACAGCAACATGTAGTACAGCTTCTTGTCTACTTATACCAGGATACGAAAGGTACATTATAGTGCAGTGTGTATACACAACCTGATGTTGATACTCTACCTGCTGCAGAAATACTTATCAGCTTTGTGCTCTTAAATTAAAATTGAAAAGCAAGAAAAGGAACAATTAAAATTGCTAGTCCAAGGACATTCACAGAATGATCGCCCAATTTTGGCAATCATTTTTTGTATTTTGCCTTAAAGTCCTGGGAACAAGGGGCTCTTGTTATCTATTCATTCACTAGGTGAGGTAAGATATGAGAGGGTGAAGTAATTCTGGATAACAGAGACTCATTAACATGGCAATAATGATGTACTGAAGAATCTTTTTCATTCACTAATTTTACTAATTTTTTCTTTGACATATACCAATGTACAATATTGAAAAAAAAAAGGCAGATCACACAGGTGGCCCTGTCAAAGGAAATCTTTTGAAATATTTTCAAAAGCTTAAATAGCTAAAGCTATTAAGTCTATTGAGATCTAAGAAAATAATTGTCTTAAAAATATCAGGTTGAACCATATGAAACTGCTGACATTGGACAGTTTTTAAACTACAAGTGCAGCAGTGTTATACGATTCAGCTTAATCCACGGGGTTGCACTGATCTGTCTGACCATTCCAGGTTGAAAATTGAGATGGTGGTCAAAGTCTTTCAACTTCAGAATATGCATCATCATATTAGCCCTTTCATGTAAATATACATATATAAAATGAACCAATATGATAAGAAAACATAAGGTGTCACCAAATCTACTCTTGGGAAAACCATTCATATTTCAAAACTTAATGTTTAGAAGAATCATATCATTATTTTGATCTACTGCAGGATTGTGGGGGTTGGGAGTGACCATTTCTATATGTTGCTTCTAAGTTGGGATCTCTATGTTGAATTTAACCATACTAAATATACTGTATTCTTATTTGGCCTAAAAGTTTATTAGATTTTCTGTAATTGACCATGAAGAAATGAATTGGTAAAGCTTTTTTCACAGAGTCAAATCCTGCTTTCATACATGGAAATGAAATAATTTACTACATTTGAGAAAGGGCATTTTTCAAATCTGAAAAATCGGAACCAAATAGAATGCTTTTCTCAAGAAAAAAAAATACAGATGAAATAAAAACAAATGAGCTAAAAGCCATATGAAATACTCACCCTCTTCTTAGAACCAATTTCTTCATATAGTCAGTTAAAAGCAAAAACTAATACATTAAAAGTTATACTATTTCTCTTTAACAAAATGTACTTCAATGACAGAGTTCTGCAAAACGTGAGAGCTCACCTTGCTGTGTAGTAGGGAATGTAAGAAATTAACATGCATGATCCAGAAATGACACAGGGCATTTATAGTAAAATTAACAAATTCACAAATTAGGAAAAACTAATATAATTAACCAACAAAAATATACTGCAGTTTTGATGAAATGAGGTCTTCATGAGATGATCCTTTTAGAATGACTTTCTAATTTGAATTACAATGTGAGTGAAGTATTTTAGAAGACATTCTATCAAATAATGATAGACCCGCATAAAGAGGCTGTCACAGTTATAAGATCTGTCTCTTGTGGATAGACAAACCAGATTAACATGAAATTGAAAAGGAAAAGCTTTTTTAATACTTAATTTATTATTATGGCTTTTTGCAACATGGCAAAACATTACAGCTTAAAGCAGACATCATCTCCTCATAGAGGAGGAAAAAGTTTTGCAGTCAAATCAAATTGTAGTTAAGACGTCATTACTATACCATTCTATTCAGTTTAATGATATTACACCTTCACCAACTCCAGAGATAACAGATTATTTAAAAACAAAAACCAAACAAAAAAAAATGGTGGATCCACTGGCTGAATAATAAAGGATACAGTAAGGAATTTAGGTCCATCTATGCCTATGATAATAAACATAAAAGACTGCAAAACAATTTAAGAACTTAGAATAATCACAGACCTATTAATAAAAGTTCATCATGTGCCTGATAACCAGGAAAGGAATTATTAAGGTATGCAGTGAAGGGAATGGAGCAGAGTAAAATATAAAATGTCTTTTTATTTCTCTTTGACTTCAACTTCCTTTTTATCCGCACGGAGTATAGGGAGGAGATGTGCCTCGGTATTGAAGATCCAGTGTTCCAGTGGAAGAAGATCGTCATCAGAAAATATTAAGTACAAATATCTGGTGAGAGAAATATGAGACTAGGTCAGGCAGTAAAGACACAGCAAAAACCACATTAATGTCTCCATTCATCTTATGGAGAACCATGGACAATAGTCAAGTATATCAAAACCCTGAGTGCCTCCCCTCAGGATTTACTCGTGGGGTAAAGAAGCTATTCTGTGCTTTGGTGTTAGTGTACGGGAACCAAATAAAGCTGTCCCTAGTCATCAAATTAGTAATTACTGAAAATACACCTGAAATTACGGCCATGTATGTAGAATGGCATTCTGAATCAGTCATACTTAATGTTATTGGAATGTGTTCACGATAAAGACATCTACAAGGAAGATCTGTCCAGGTAGCTCAGCCGCATAGTTTCAGGATAATTTCCGCTTACTTTAGTGTCTCTGCCAGGAAGAAACTCTGCTGTACATCATCATAACTCTCACGAACGAGGTAAACATCCCTTAGGCCTGAATAGCCTCCATTTACTCTGCAGTGACTCTCCAGGGCCTAAATTACAAAGAGGAGCAAAAAAAAATGGTCACATTTCAGTAAACTGATTGTCACTGATTTTTATTAGACTGTCAAATGCAGATAAAATTGATTTTCAAAAAATTCTATTCCAATTGAATGAAAGCTTGTAACAGTTTTAGGTAAAAAATGTAAAAACCATAAACTATAAATGCAAATATAAAACATGAAAAGTCAAAGAACACATAGACAACATATCTTACCCTAACTGGAAACACTTCTACATTTAGTTTTGGAATAATTTTTCACTGATTTCTACCATTTCCTCCTATGGCCTAGAGCAGGATTTGGCAAACCACGGACCACAGGCTAACTCCAGCCTATTGTTTATTTTTGTAAATAAAGTTTTATTGAACCATAGGCACACTCATTTTTGTTCATATATTGTCTGTGGTTGTTTGTCAACAATGGCAGAGTTGAGTAGATGCAACAGAGACTGTATGGCCCCCAAGCCTAATACTGTCTGGCTCTTACCCAAAAAGTTTGCTGATCCCGGTCTATAGAGATTTTTAATGTCAATGAAGATTACAGACCACTGGTTGAGAAAGTGTACTGGACTGAAAACAGCTGCCACTATAATCAGAACATTTTATTTCTTGAAACTTGATTGTAGGGTATTAATTAGTGATATTGGTGACAGAGCTAAAAGAAGAAAATGAAAGGCAGTGAAAAATGTGGTTGGCATCTATTCCTAAAATATCTTTTTTCTTTTCTTTTGTCTTGTATGGAAGAAGATGGGATGAATCCACTGACAGCTATCTACGGAGAAATGATCCTACATCTCTGGAGATGTCTGAGCATGAGCATTTGGAAAAGAAATGGGTTGGGCAGCGTGGGGATGAAAATTCAGGTAACAACAACTGCCTTCTACTTTGTCAGCTGCCACTGTATTGACTGCTGTTTGTGTTTTTTTTTTTCTTCCAGAAGCCCACTATATTTCTTTTCTTTGTTTCTATTTTTCTTTATTTTTTTTACTTTTTTCCAGCTTTATTGGTGTATGATTTGACAAATAAAAATTGTATGTATTTTAAAGTATACAATGTGATGTTTTGATATGATATGCATACATTGTGAAATGACTGCCACAATCAAGCTAATCAACATATCCATCACCTCGCATCTGACATAGTTACTGTGTGTGTGTGTGTGTGTGTGTGTGTAGTGAGAACACTTAATATCTACTCACACTCTATTATTAACTATAGACACTGTGCTATATAGCAGGTCTCCAGGACTTATTCATCTTATCACTGAAAATTCATACCCTTTTACCAGTATCTCCCCTTCTCCATCAACCCCCAGTCCCTGATAACCACCATTCTACTCTCTGCTACTATGAGTTCAACTTTTTAAAAATTCGACATATAAGTGAAATCATATGGTATTTGTCTTTATGTGTCTGGCTTATTTCACTTAGTATAATGTCCTCTGGGTTCATTCATGTTGTCACAAATGACAGCATTTCCTTCTTTTTAAAGACTGTCTAATATTCCATTGTGTATATATACCATATTTTCTTTATCTGTTCATCCACTGATAGACATTTAGGTTGCTTCTATATGTTGGCTATTGTTAATCAAGCTGCAATGAACATAAGAGTGTAGTTGGATAAATATCCAGAAGTGGGGTTGCTGGATCATATGGTAGTTTACTTTTAATTTTTTGAGGAACCTCCATACTGTTTTCCATAATGGCTGTACATTTTACATCACTACCAAGAGTGCACAAGGGCTCTCTTTTCTCCACATTCTCATGGACACTGATTATCTCTTGACTTTTTGATAATAGCCATTTTAACAGGTGTGAAGTAATATCTCATTGTGGTTTTGATTTGCATTTCCCTGATGATTAGTGATACTCGGCATCTTTTCATGTGTCTGTTGGCCACTTGTATGTTGTCTTTGGAAAAATGTCTCTTCTGGTCCTTTCCCAATTTTGAAATTGGGTGGTGGTTTGTTTTTTTTTTGCTGTTGAATTGTAAGAGTTTCTTATACACTTTTGATATTGACCCCTTCTCAGATATATGGTTTGCAAATATTTTCTCCCATTCTGTAGGCTTCCTTTGGTTTAGCTGATTGTTTCCTTTGGTATACAGGAACTTTTTGGTTTGATGTAGTTCAATGTGTTTATTTTTGCTTTTGTTGCCTGTGCTGTTGCAAAAAATCCAAACCATCATTGCCAAGGTCAATGTCAAGGAGCTTTTTTCTCAGTTTTTTCTTCTAGGAATTTTATGGTTTCAGGTCTTATGCTTAAGTTTTTAATTCATTGTGAGTTGGATTTCTGTGCAGTATTTGGATTTTGAAATTACATTTGCTGCTTTGCTGGTTACCAGGCATATTTACCTCTAGGAAAATTATTTTCTGCTCACCACATCCTACTAATCCTATTGATTGTATGGCCAAATAAAAATTTCCATTGTATAAAAATTACCATCTGAAATCCGGTTCTAAGTCATAGACTGTGGAGAAAAATAACAGTTTAGGTCTAAAACCCTAAAATATTTTATAATGAAATGAAGAAAATACAAACAAGATAAAGTTACTCTTAGTTTCTCATGTCTTCCTCATTTATTTTCAGTTTTCTCTTATGAATCCTAATTCTGTCCCTCTTTTTTTACATGTATAATTATATACCATTTTTCTCCCATTTAACCTTGCCATCTTCTTTCATTTTTCTCAACCTTGCCATATTTGTTGCGAAAAATCTTAATTGGCTAGAAAAGGGTTTTGGAGGGAAATAAGGCTCTAAGAATGCAGAGCCCAGGAAAGAGGAGAGAGAAGGCAAATACCAGCCATGGTTTCTCCTGATGCTGCACTGACAGCTCAGCTTCCATCTGCAGATACTGATAATGAGAATATTGATTTTTCACATCAGGGCTGGAGGGCAGAAGGGAGAGAACAGGGGCTATGAGGAGAAGCATTTAATTACCAGGTTAAAGAAAATCTGACCAGCAGGCTACATGAATAAAGAAAATAAGGAAAATGCCTCATGATTTGGTACTTTTTAAAAGCTCCCGGGAAAATAAGAACAATCGACTTAAAAAGAAGCTTCGATTAAATTCTAAGTTGCAGACAATGTGCCAAAAGGGGGACACGCCTGGAGATAAAAACTTTCAAGTCCTATTATTTTTCCCCTTCCTTCCTTTTTGATAAAAAGTCAAATACCAGATACATGGAGTAGGCAAAAAATTATTTGTAAAAATGGGAGAAAAATAAGGATTTAGAAGAAATGGGCAAGCTTGTTATGGGAACATAATGAAACCCCATTTCCAGACATTTCCTTAACTAGATTCTAACCACAAAACCTTTTCTTGGCTATTCCCTTGAGGTTCTTTCATGATAAGCGAATGAGAAGGCCAGGGATGACAAACAGTCACCCCCTTTCCCCACAGAAATTTCTATAAGCTCCTTTTATGTTATAGAAAAAGAGTTGCATTTGGGGTGGACAAAGCCCAGTGGTCTTTCTTTCTAGTTCGCTCATCTCATTCTTGTTTCCCCACGAGTCCTGATGGGGAAGCTATAGCAGTCAAGAACACAACCAAAAATTTTGAGTGGGGAGCCAAGTCCCAGAGACTCCTTATCTCAGGCAGCATCCTTCTCAACGTGGGGTTGTAAGTGAAAATGAAACAGGATGAAAAAATGGCTAGCATGGTGATGGGCTTTTCAGAGGTTTACAGAGGCCTAGCAAATTTCATTTTTTGAGGCTTTTGGTAAATTAAATTTTTTTTTTTTTAAAAAGGAAAAATGCCAAAGAATCTTTTTATCCCCTTCATGCCAAAAGTCTAAATTTTAAGACTTCAGGAATGTGAAACTGGGTACAAGTAGCTTTCCTGGGCCCTTAGAATAGGCCCGGATTCTGTGGGTGTCTCACAGTGGAAGCAGTCACGTGTCTGGACAGCACAGTCTGACCAATCAGCATTCCACTACAGTCCGTTCTTGGGACTCTCAGCTTCTAGGCACAGGGACCACCTTGATTTTGTATAAATGCTTACATAGTTAATGACCATATGTGACTGGGAAGTGCTAATAGCAGAGAACAGGATAGGAGAATGTTTACAGTGACTGGAGCTCTAAATAAAGGATGAAAGACAAACCTGACCCCAAGTGACTGTACTTGGGGAAGGGGGGTAAGAAAAGTGTGTGAGCAGCATGAGTTATATCTAAGTCAGAAAGCATTACTGAGGATAGAAAAGCATTCTCTCATCTACCAGATTAGATAAACAGCTGATCCATGGAGCTTTCCAAGAGTGAATCCCAAGGAATAATGCTACTAACGCCGTCTGCTTGAGTTCGGTCTGAACTCAAGGGTAGAACACAGAGAATCAGGCACCATGAACACATCAGAGTTTGGAAACAGGAAGGGGGAAGACAAATCACTCTTTGAGAGTTAAAATGTCCATGTGGAAAAGGTTAAGTTTAGAAGACCAAAGGAAAATGTCTCTGCAAAACAAAACCAAAAACAAAACCCCTCAAAATCCCTACATAAGGCTTATCCTCTACTGTGGACCAGATTATATAATTATAATCTATATGAATGTATATGTATGATTAATATTCTGATAAATCTCATACTGTAAATTATCAGATATTTAGTTGGAAGGAATTTAATAGAATTCTTCATGACATTATTGAGAAAAAGCAAAAGAAGTATCAGCTGTTATTTCTGTTAGGTGGACTCACAAGTGCTTGAACACCTCTGATTAATGGATTGCTGTTAATCTCTGGAAGAAGTCTCTAGTGATGTACTGCTGGGTTGTATACTTTTCCAAATCTTATTCTACATTATTATTAAGAAGTTGAATACACGGAAAGGTGGTTTTTCAAGTATACCATGAAAGAAGGCTGGGAAGGGAGTAATTTGTTTGAAGATAGGAAGGTGGGTTATAAATCCTTTACAAGCTGCAAGTATGGCTGAAACAAACTACAGAACAAAACAGTTGTGACTCTACAGCAGCTAATGTAGTAGTAACATCTCCTGACCATAATTTTGATGTAAGCCAGAGGTTTGATAAGTCTACTAAAAGAATAAGTTGGACTGTAGGCTGTGGGAAATCACACTGAGAAGTTTTTGAGCCACACTGCTCAGCCCTGAAAGACCACAGCTGGAAACCACATCAGGAGAAGAAGGTGGAGGGAAATGATGGAACAGGAGGGGAAGGGCTGGCAGAATGTGCTGTATTCGGATAACTGAGGAGCCAAAATATAGAAGAGAGAAAACCCCCAGTACCCCGCAGAGCACAGAACTCTGTAAATTCTGGCTTCAAAAGGAATAATTTTTTAACACCATCAGCCATTAAAAAAAGGAATGAATTACTTCATGAGGCAGTACACTCCCCTTTGCTGCAAAGTCTCTGCATTGATGAGGAACAGCCATTTGGCAGAGATGGAGAGGAGCTCTTGTCTTTGAGTAGAGGCCTGAACGAGGTGATTTTTTAAGATTCCCTATGTTTTAGATGGGTTCTCTTAAAAACAGCACGTGAGAAAAGGGTTGGATGCAGGAAGTTTATTGGGGAGGTGATATCAGGAAGTGAGTGAGTGGGGAGAGTGAAACAGGGACAGAAGAGTCAATGAAATACATCGAGTGGGTTACAGCTGTGTGCGATGGGGCTCACCGCTGCTGGAAACCCCCTGGAACCACGGAGCCTGCGCTGCAGAATTATGCTTTAAAGAAGGAAGACTAGGACAGTTATCTATCAAATCAAAAGCCTCATTAGCTGAGGGCTGCCCCTGGGGCTGTTAACTCCTCCACACTTCCCAGACCACGGCCAGCTGCCTGGGAAAAAGTTCCCCCACCTTCTTCTCCTGACGTGGTTTCCAGCTGAGGTCTTGAGTCTGAGTCAGAACAGACGAGAAGCACTGGGCTGGAGGTGGGAGCTGCCGGCGTGAAGGGCACTGTCCACTTGGGCTGCCACTGAAACCCAGGGGGCTACAGGGATGTAACACAGGGAAAAGAAAATGCTGCCTTCTAAGTCTAGGATTTTTGTGCTTTAAGAAGGGCAAGAGTCCCCAGCATTCCTTGCTATAGCTCAGGTTCTAGCAGAAGTTTCTAGGAGCAAAAACGGGGGGAACACTGTGTTGTGATGCAGGGAAACAATTTCACATCGTACGTTTTGCTAAGGACTTGGCAAGGGATAAAAATCATAACACATAAAACCAACCTTATTATTTCACAGACAAATAACTCCCCTGAAAAATCAAGCAAACCCACTTAGCAAGAGATTTACTTCCCATTTTTGATCACTTCGCTGTCATGCATTTGCACATTTTAACATCTATAAAATTGGCAAGTCATAATTTAATTGGCAGTGTTATTCTTTCTCAGTCGTATATAAAATAATGATGCTTCTTACAAATTACGGTGTTTTAGATTTGATGAAATATGTTATTCCTGGTATTTTCAATTTAAACTGATATTCAATTCATATAAAATAATGATGCTTCTTCCAAATTATGGTGTTTTAGATTTGATGAAATACATTATTTCTGATATTTTCAACTTAAACTGATACTCAATTCCTTTGCTGGCCAATTCAAGACCAAAATAATTCCCTTTCACCAAAGCTTAGATGAACCTTAATTTTACCATATTTTTTTCAGAGAAAAACAGAAATTTAAAGAAATTACAATTACGAATGATTAAATGTAATTAGAAAACTGTGCAAAAAAGAAAAAAGAGGCCTGAAGAATCACTGTTATTTAAAATGACTGATGATTAATGATAAGGCACACACTAAATGAAGAGAGTAATAAGCAAGATTCATGAACGGCTTCCTAAGATATTAGTGAAATTTTACACAAAGGCAATATTCATTTCAGATTTCCTGAGAGAAGTCATTCCTAATGAACAGTTTTTAAAGATAGCTAACTTTCTGACAAAGAGTGCCAGAGAATGAAAGAGTGTAATTAACGCATTTGCTTGTGCTTATCCCCTGAACTCCCTGCCACTCTTTCCAGAGTAAGTCTGATGAGCAGACAGACACTGTCTGATGCACGTCCTGCAGAGCGACTCTGTGGCACACAGAGTGCACTGGGTTGGTGCGGGAAGATGACACACCACCCTCCAGGAAGAGACTCAAGAGGCCACAGGCAATTAGCACACCACACCGGGCATGTGGAAACCTTACAGATTTTCAGAGAAACCTGAGACTCGTGAAGGAATATCCTTATACAAAGCAATTCTTCTATAAGTTCTTTCTAAAAGTTACATCTAAGTAGCAAGTTTACTCTAAGTAAAAGCACATACTAGCATTTTTAAAGCCCAGAGATTAATAGATAAAAACCATGTAGCGGTTTCTTCAACCAGACAACAGAGATGAATATCGCCAAGTTGCCATAACACCTCGTGGAATTAAGAGATCATTATTTCTATAGTCATGCAAACTTAATTTTATGATATGCCTTTCTGGATATCTCCTTCAATATCCAAGTCTACTAGTAGGTATATTTATATCACTGTTGTATAAAGCAAAGCTAATGCCAGGGATATAGAATGACTTAACTGAAAACACACAGTCCTGAGTGGAGAAAACTCTGGTAAAAGCTTTAAAAATTATAGAATAGTCAGTATGCCAGATTTATAGGTACCACTGAACATTTTTTCCTAAGACATTTATCCATAAGAAACATATGAAAGTTAAAACATCACCTCTACAGCTTCCCAGGCCCACTTCCGGTACTTCGGATCATGAGTCAGTCGCCACATATACATGTAGGTCTCAACAACTTCTGGCCGTAAGATGTAGTATTTTTCATTTTGCCTTGTAGCAATGGCTTCAACACCGCCATCAAATCTGAAAGCTTCTGGTCCCAATTTCATAACTAAAAGACATGCAAAGGTGAACAAGGGTTACTGTCTTGGACAATGCTTAGTGTTTGTAAATTAAATGAAACTAGAAAGTTCAGGCTTCCCTCAGTATCTGTGGGGGTTTGATTCTAGGACTCCCAGTGCATACCCAAACCTGGGGATGCTCAGTCTAGTCTCTTATACAGAATGCCACAGTATTTGCATATAGGCTATGCATATCTTCCCATATATGCTAAATCATCTCTAGGTTACTTATAATACCTAATACAGTGTAAATGCTATTTAAATAGTTATACTATATTGTTTAGGGAACAATAAGAAAAGAAGTCTATACATGTTCAGTACAGATGCAATCATCTATTTTTTCTTTTTAAAGAAACAGAGTCTTGCTATGTTGCCTAGGTTCCCTTTGAAGTCCTGGGCTCAAGGGATCCTCTTGCCTTACCCTCCTGAGTAGCTGGGACTACAGGTGCATGCCACCATGCCCAGCACAACCATCCATTTTTTTTTTTAAAGAATATTTCTGATCCACAGTTGGTTGAATCTGTGGAGTGGAACCTAGGGATACAGAGGTCTGACTGTACTTAACATTCAAAAGAGATACTAAGACAATCATTTGAAGGAATAGCTGTAAACACCACATAATATATAATGTTCAATATACTTTTAAAATTTAGTCATCTAAAAGAGACCATTTTAGAACACGGTAACAATCTTTTTTTTTTTTCCCATTTACCCTCATTTACTTAGCACCCAATAGGTAGATGAAAGGTACCATGAGACATCTTGTCTGTTAGTAGGAAACTCAGTCGTTGACAATTCTAAGTCATTTTGTCACACAAGGCTAGTTAATCTTTGTGTTTCAAATTCCTATTTTATAAAAAGGGAGCCAGACTCATTCTATTTCATGAAGATACAGTGAAGAATAATAGTGTTTTATTAAAAGCTAAGTTTCTTTCAGCACTGGGACAGAGACCCTTACCCAGTGTTATTTGGCAAAAGCAGAGTTCAGTAAATTAGGGTGGCTTACCGCTTTTGCGGCCTGGATTTTTGTTTCTTGGCAAACTAAGGGGTAGATATTTTTAAGTAGAAAAGCCTTGCCTTTTAAAGTAAAAATATGAATTCCTATAAGATATTAATCAAGATCAAGTTTCATAGACATAGTAGATATTCTTTTGATGGCAGCAATGACAAAGTTCCTTACTGAATGAAATCAAAGCACGTGGGATTGGATTATAAATGAAGACTAGCATGTACTTACAAGTACGATTATAAGACTCATGACAGGTACGGGCAATTTCAGCCCCGAGTTCAAGGTAGTGTTGAGCCAGGCTTTCAGGAGCTCCATCAGCCCCAAGCGCAAACATGCCTCCAGCAAAGCAGGTCAGGTGGCCCATCTTGTGCTCCAGAAGGCCCCCTTTCCACTCTGCGATGTAAGTGAGACCACTGCTAGACTTGCGGATCAGGTGAGTCTCAATGGCCTGAAAAAAAAAAAACACAACTTATTTTTTTAAACATTTTGTAATCTCTTCTCAAATTTATACTAAAAACACAGTCAACGTTAAAAAATAAAGAACAAAACATGACTCATAATTTGAGTTTGGTGTTACAAATCCAATTCAACCTGAAATTTTATGCTATCACTTTCTGTATTCTTCCTCTAGTCTATGCCTTACTTGTTTGGTTAGTTAGAATTAAGGTTATTGGGTCAGCCCAGTTGGTTTTACTTGGTTCCATGACCAAACACTTGTAGTCCTCATACCCCAAAAGCTGCCCCCTTCTCAAAGACAGGCCACTGGTGCAGTGGAAATAGGAACATAGCATATTTGTGTATGAGATCCAGGCTGGTGGCATTACTGTTCCTTTCATTTCCTTAGGCTCTGAGGGTGGCAAAACAGAGTGGCAAAGAGGAGCTGTTCTGGAGTCAGACTACTTGGCTTCAAATTCCAGCTCTGACACTGTAATTTGTGGGGGTGGGTAATTTGCTTACTATATCCCTAAATCTCAGCATCCTTATCCATAAAATGGGAATGATAGTATCTCCTAAGGGGCCTCTGCAACATTTTCTTTATAAAGCAGTCAAATACTGTAAGTGGTAGTTGATAAAGGTCATTTATCACTATTATTTACATCTCCAATGGGTAACACTTGAATCACATTCCTTCCTAATAATTCTATTAAAACATAAACTAATGACTCATACCTATAATCCCAGCACTTTGGGAGGCTGAGGTCAGAGGATTACTTGAGGCTTAGAGTTCAAGACTAGTCTGGGAAATAGTGAGGCCCCCGTCTCTACAAAAAAAAACTAAAAAAATTAGCCAGGCATGGTGGCTCATGCCCGTAGTCCCAGCTACTTGGGAGGCTGAGACAGGAGGATCACTTGAGCCCAACAGTTTGAGGTTGCAGTGAGCTATGATTATGCTACTACACTCTAATCTGGGGAACAGAGTGAAATCCTATCTCATTAAAAAAAAAAAAAAGGTCACTAGTATACAGTGAAAAAAAATATATAGAATAAAGATCTTTACATTTGGGAGAAATGATCATATTTACAAAAATGATTTAGAAAACATCTTTTATTTCTGTCCCAGGACTACTGGTATTATTTTAAACTAAACAGAGAAATAAAATAAGCCTTATATTTTAAAAAGCAAAAATGAAGTGTGTTTGGGATTACTAATTTCCAATTACTCTAACAGAAAATGCTTACCTCTTCCCCCCTGCCCAATTACTTCATAGGAGGACATAGGATATGACTGTGACTATACCTAGACACTGCTATCAAAAAAGAGGAATTTTTAGGAATGGTAGGCACAGAAAAAACTTGTAATAGAGAAGAATGAATGAAAATGAATATACAAGCAGATAAAGCCTTTCCTACTTTCATTAGAAATAAACAGATGAAACCAATATAGTAAGAAATAAATGAACATACTACTGTGCTCATTAACTGTGGTTAAGCTAATTTTATTGATGGTTTAGTTATTACATTAATATTTCATTCTTATTTAATGCAACTGAACATCTTAGCTATTTACACTTCTCATAACACAAATTGCAATAAAATCCTTCAAGCAGATACTTGTTCATCACCCAAGAAATTATACTTTCTACATGGCAAGAGTAATAGCTTCTGAGCATGATTTAAAGAAACAGTATTACCCTGTTATGGATCCTAAATAAGATACTATATTATTTTTGGCATGATTCTGACCAAGTTGCTACTTCTCAATATTAACTACAGTGAGATTCCAAGACCTTCGAATCTTGGCCATCAGAAAATGTAAATAAATACATTGTGTGTGGCCATCAGAAAATGTAAATAAATACAAAGCAGGATAGATGGTATTTAGTGGCGCTCAAAAAACTGTATCAAGGCTCAGAGAATTAAGTAGGAAAAAAGATCGCTACATATTTTGTGATTTCATCCTTATATTTGAAAAAGAATTGGTTTCATGAAGCCTTTAGAATCTTAAATGTCTGATAAATCCCTGCCCAGGTATCATTCACCACTGTGGATTCTTCATGCAGTCTCCAGATAGGGCCGTGACAGCCAGCTGAAAGCTCAAAAAGTATTTTGTTATGAAATCAACCAAAGAAAACACACCACTCTGGGATTAAATGTTTTCCAAAATCCCCTTGAAGCTAGTGCTGAGTAACCATATCTCCAGTAACTCAGCTACCCAGAACAACAACGTAGGGCATCCGATCCTTGATTATGATGATCTTTCAAAGTACAACTTACAGAAAGAAACTTTGCTATATAAGATAGCACTACTTCTCAAAATTAGGAATTCAGTTGTAGCTTTGCTTTCTAAGTTGAAAATATACAGTGGATTGAAAATTAGTTTCTGCTATTAAGAGAAAGAGGAAACACTTTGACTTCATTTGTCCTTAATGGATTTTCCTATCAATGATTTATCTAAACACAATACACTAAAAGTTATGTGGGTATTATTTGAGAAATTGGTAGAAAATATTTCAAAGAATATTTTAAAGCTGCCTTTCTTATAACATCAAAATCTCAGAGGGCCACTTTCAGATTAGAATAATTAAAACGTCTGCCAGTGTGGTCATTAGAGGATGACAGAATGGAAACCGTAATGTGTGGAGAGGAGTTTCCTAGGTTACAACCTGAAACCTCACAGGAATGAGGAAAAATAAACCAGGAAAATGCTGTGTGGATAATATCCTAGTTTGCTGTACATCACATGCCTTGATAAAGGCTGTGCCAAATGAAGGCCCACGTTCTAACTAAGCTGCCCTGGTTCCTCTACGTGATGTGCTTTGCTTAGTGAAGCTCCCAACTGATCTCGAGAGGAAACGGAAGTCATACTCAATCTAGTTCACCACAGCAAAGCAAGCTGCGTTCATATTTAAATAAATAAATCAGCCTAGGTCAAAATGACCCAGCTCTCTTGTTAGAAAGACTAATTTTACAATGATTATGTCACTGGGATTACAAATTTCCATGTTTTTCTATGAATTATTTTTGATTATAAAAAATCTCTAAGCAGTCAAGAAAAAGGTCAATTTTCTGAGGACTTAACTACAACTTTACAAAATTGTTTGAGAAGCCTTGATAACAATTATTAATGATATATGAGAGTTCCAATGTAAAATACTTACCAATCACAAAGGCACATCATTCTGCTAAAAAATTTTGTTCTTGAAAAGCTGGGTACAAATTCGATAATATATACAATAATTTTCTTCTTGACTTTACTTACTTTCTTTTTTTTTTTTTTTTGTTGAGACACAGTCTCACTCTGTTGCCCGGGCTAGAGTGAGTGCCATGGCGTCAGCCTAGCTCACAGCAACCTCAAATTCCTGGGCTTAAGCGATCCTACTGCCTCAGCCTCCCGAGTAGCTGGGACTTACAGGCATGTGCCACCATGCCTGGCTAATTTTTTTTTTTTGTATATATATTTTTAGTTGGCCAGATAATTTGTTTCTATTTTTAGTAGAGACGGGGTCTCACTCTTGCTCAGGCTGGTCTCGAACTCCTGACCTCGAGCGATCCACCCGCCTCGGCCTCCCAGAGTGCTAGGATTACAGGCGTGAGCCACCGCGCCCGGCCTTGACTTTACTTACTTTCTAACTGTATTTTCATTTTTGATTAAGGCTTAACTGGAGGTTTTCCTTAGTTTATTCTTACACTGGCCACCTCCTATAGACTTTGCTAAGTAGTTTCAAACTTACCACCTGTAAATAAAAATTTCAAGGTAGTATGGAATTTCTTATTCACAAATAAATCCATGGTGGTGAAGCAAAAGGGACAGGTGTTGACACAAATTTTAGTCTGGATTTTTGGTTTCACACTTAATGTCTCTGAGGTTCAGCAACCTTATCTGTAAAACTGGGTAAGTGATATCTAAAGTACTGTGAGAAAAAACAAAAAACAAAAAAACTCCTAAAAACCACCTTACTACTTCATTTAAAGTATCTACCTAACACTGCTACTGCTTAGCACACAGAAGGCAATTCAACACATATTTGTTCCCTTTCAATCCTCCTTCATTATAAAGAATCGTTGACAACTATTAATGATCTTCTCTTAAACACTAGTTTGTTCAGGTTTATATAAGTGGATCTTCTTAGAGTGCTGTCTATCTCTGGAGACAAGTTTACTTCACATGGAGGTAGCCACTGGGAGGGACTGTCTGTAATCTTAGGCAATTTTAACTTAGTTAATATTCAGAACACAAATTCAGGATTTTTTCTTCCATAATTTTAATTGTGCTTTTAAGGAGGGAACTCATACTCATGAAAGAATATCTCTTTTTCAGATATGTGACTCCTAACTGAGGTTTGAACCATGTATTAAATAAAAAACTTTTAACTGTCCTATTAGAAATAGATACATCAAGTATGATTACTATTGTTATAATTTTATTAGCATATATTGAACTCTACCTAACTGGAAATATTTTATAACCCACTCATGTAGTACTCCATATTTTTATTACAGCTTGATTAATATGCAAGTTATAAGTTAGAGCTGAGTGACAAAGATGATTTAAATATTAGGTTACCTGAACAGCATCAAAATACATCTTCTTAGCTTCTAGATCTGTCTTGTCAGACATTAACCATGCCTTTAGCAAATATTCATAAAAGCTGTCCCCAAGTCCTCCAACTGATACATGATCTGGAAAGAGAGGGAAATGAATTTTAGAGTGATTCAGCTTTTAATTCAGATAATGCAGCAAAATCACATTAGTGACGAGGATGCAAAATCCCATGTCAACTGCATCTCCATGTTGCATTTAAATTCCAACAAATCTCTTATTTTCAGAAAGATATTCTGAAATGAGCAGATGGGCTCTTAACTAATGTGATATACTCTAAATAATTACCAGAGTAGTTTTGCAAACATGAAGATAAAAGATATATAATCACCCCTAATTCTAAAAATCAGGTTCTCTAGTAGAAAATACCAAACTAAAATGTTTCCCAGTATATATTTAAATAAATAGTTATTTGCTTTAGTTCTGAATACTATAAAATTCTGTCAAAGTTGTAAGTATTAGCAAATCTTTAAAAAACATGGCTTGCAATAAATAAAAGAAGAAGCTCCCCAGGTTCTTGCCTTTATTACTTTTATTGCTATATGATATATTTGCTAGTGCTACCAATCTGAAGGGTCAAAGACTTACGGGGTGGGAGCAGTTCAAAAGAAGACACAGGAGATGAAGTTTTTCCTTTTAAATGCCATTCCTACCATCCACCCACACTGCCATTTGTTATGCCAGATCCATTACAGGAATTACCAACAATCTTGCAGCTGTAGGATAGGTATCCTCATTTTAAAAGTGAGATAAACGAGGCTTAGAGAGGCCATCTGAGATTACGGCGTTGGTAAGTGCCAACTGACTCCAGAACCCACACAGGGTCTCACGTCTGGATCTGCCTGCTCTCTACCACATAACACTAAATGTATGCTTTTGCTTACTGCTTGAATTAATACTTTTATTTTTCAAGAATGTTTGTTTACAAAAACAGACACACAATGTATTTGAAACATTGTTCCTGGAATTCAGAAAATTTGAGCCTTCACAAGATACCCTTTTTAAGTTTCATACCCCAAAACTAATTTTATTTATCTATTTTTAAAAATAAAACCTTTATTTGTTTTAATTCCATACTCATAAGTATGTAATTACTTACAAAAGTCAGTCACTATTTATGCAGCTACCAAGACACTTTTTCCCCTGATGGCTACCCAATAACTCTACTTGGCTGTCAACATGGGCACCTAAAACTGAACAGGTTGAAAACAGAATTCATTATCTTTCCCCCTCAACCTTATCTTCTGCTCTGGTCTCCATCTTCCTCTCTGCACATGCTAAAAATCAGGTAGTTGTTCCTTACTCCTCTCTCTCACTCCCATAACCAATGAGTTATCGGAGTCCACTTATCTTACTCCCCGTATGTATCTCTTGAATCCACCTATGCCTCTCTGTCTCACCAGCATGATCCTGGCTCAAGCCACCACTAGCTCCTGCCTCTGAGTCTGCAATGGCCAATTATCTGGTTCCTGCTTTCACTCTCACAGCATGTGCTATTTCAATTTAGACTAATTAAAATTAAACAAAACATTCTGTTCCTTGGTTATACTAGTGCTCAGTAGCTAGATGTGGCCCTTGCCTACTCTACTGGACAGGGAACACATAGAACATTTTCATCATTACAGAGAATTCTAACGATAGTGCCACTCCAACATTTTCCCATGTCAGTGTGAGGGTAACTCTCTTAACATGTGAATTTGATCACTCCTTCCTTGAAACCCTCCAATGCTGGGTCTTTGGAGACCCGGGATGCCCTGCAAGCTCTTTGGTCTTCACTACGGCATCAGTCTTGCTCCACGTGCTCTCTGCTTGCTTGCTACACAGCCTTTCCTTTGGTTTCTCAAAAACATCAGGCTCCATCCCACCTCAGAGCTTCTATAGGCCTTGTTCTGTCTGCTTGTAGTGTATTCTGGGACCCCTTCCCCTCCTTTAGTAATTCTTACTCATGCTGCACACCTGGGATCCAATGGCACTTCCTCAAAGAAACCTTCCCTGACACCGCCCACTAGGTTCCCTAGTCACATACTTTCTGATATCACATATTTACCACACTTACAATTTCATAATGTGGTGGAATTTTCTTCTGTCTTTTCCACAAGATCATGATCCAAGAGGGCAGAGACCAGACCTATTATGTTTCCCAGTCCACACGAGCCCCTAGAAAGTGTCTTGTACATGGTAGGTACTCAATAAACAACTGATGAACACAGAGAATTCTCCTAAGTCAACCTTAATAAGGACTAGAGAAGGGACATTTTTAAGTAGTTACATATGCAATTTTCTTATTGCAGAAAGTCCAGCATTATAATTTTAATTTTAACATTCATGTGTTTTTAAAATTAGAAGTCTGATTTTTAAAACAGTAGTATTTGAAGTGACCTTTACAATTTCCTAAATAAATCACCATAGAAACCTCTGACATTTACAAACTAAACAGACTAAGTACTATCCCATCAATAATAAGCCCTGTTGGTATAAACATGATTGCAGGAGACAAACGTAAGTGATGCATGGTAGAGCGGATCACAGTTCGGTACTGTCAAAATAACAAAGCCTAAATGGAGTAATAGAAAACGATGGCCCTGATCCAGACGTGTCCCTCCGAGTTAAAGCAATGAGAGCTGAAAACTAACAGCCAGAAGCAGCTTGATATTTTCCTCCCCTTGGGTTATGATTCTGGAATGGATGGAAGAAGCAAGTTTGAGTATTTGGGGATTTTTTAAAAAGGGCAAAAGGACTATCTAACAATATACTTGTTTTAATTAATTTTTGTAAGTACTATTCAGTTTTTGATTTTTTCATTTCCTGCCTATAAAAATTTCACATTTGGGGAAAAAAAACCAAAATGAAGGAACACAGATGAGCAACATCTTTTTGATAATTTAGCATATCACTCACTAGGCTTTCCCCAGCTCTGGATGACTGTTCGCACTGGCAACAGAATCCTGTGCAAACATCTTAGTGGATATGGGAAAGAACATGCCTGATTTTATTAGCAGGAAAGGGCAGCCAAGTTTTAGAAAAAATATATATAGTGTTTTCCCAACCAACTTCTCTAAAGGTAAGGTGTACTGTATCACTCAGATGTTATGCTCTTCTCTGAAGGGATAATTTATTCTTTTTTTCAGGATAGGAATAGGTCCTATAAAAGGATTCCTAATATCTAAAAAAAAAAAAAAGAGAAAAAAACAAGACAAATAGCAAAAGAATCAACACAAAGGATTAAAATAATATCTCTGTTTTTAAATGTTTTGTAGACTTCATCTGAATCTGAATTTCCCTCCCCAAAGCAATCCCCCAATGATGCCAGTGATGACACTACACAAATATACATATGATAGATGGATAGTTGTTATATAAACCAAAGGGTGATAAATGTTCTGTGTATTGACATGAAACCTCACATCTGGCCTCAGTGGTCACAAGATCTGTTTAAATATCAGTGACCAGGACCAGATGCCACCTCTCAGCCACAACTGAGGAGCAGGAGCAACTGTTAAACAAGCATACAAAGAACCATTATTAAAAACAGAGGCAGAAAGATAGATGAAATACAGAACTCATGAGTATTCACAAAATCCAAGTAAGTAAACACCTACTAGGTGCAAGATACTGTGTGCTGCATTAACAAATATGACAAAGATCTGGTCAAAAGCTTTGGACCCCTAGGAAGATGAGCATGTACGTTGGTTATTGGGCAAAGGATTGTGATAGGAAATGACCCAAAGTGCTGGGGCAGGGGAGGAAGAAACAGAGGAGGAGTGGATGCTAATAAATTCCAGTCAGGGTCTTGAAGAAGACCTCCTGGAAGAAAGGACAATTAAGCCGGGCCTTGGTAGAGCAAGAAGGCCTAAGGAAACAGCATGAGCAAAGACTTGGACATGGCCAAGCAGGCCTTGATTAAAGAATAAAAAAAAAAAAAAGTGTCTTCCTTGTGGCTGGAACACAGGTTGGGGGATGGAGAAGAGACAAGGGGCTCATTGATCGTGTCTGCTTTTCCATCAGGAAATTGGCCCCAAAGCCATCCAAATATCAAGGACTCTTTGTACTAGGAAACATGGCCAAATACATTGTATATGGGTGACCCAGAAGGTGAAGCTGAGATGTTTCTTTCAATAAAACTGGCTGCTTTTGTCCTACTTCATACCGACATCTAAATCCTAAATTATAAAAAGGAAGCAGTAAATCAAAGAGACTTTTCAATTTTTGAAATCTGTGGTGAGAAGAATTCCCAAAATGCTTATCTTTTTAGAGAATTGTATCCAGTCATCTTGACTTAGAAAGATATGCAAGTTCTGTTTTATCCCTAGTACTCTAGTGGCCCTCAAACATTTTAGTCTCAGCACTCTTAAAAAGAAGTAAGCACCCCAAACAATTTGTTATGTGAGTAATATATATCAATATTTACCATATTGGAAAATTAAAACATAATTTAAAAATATTTTGTTACTTTATTTAAAATAATTGTATATCCGTTATGTTAACACATATTTTTCATAAAAACATATTTTACAGAACAAAAAAATTGGTGTGAAGACTGACACAGCTTTACACTGTTGCAAATCTCTTTAATGTTTGCCTTACTATTAATAGAAGACAGCCAGACTCTCATATCTGCTCTACTTTCAATCCATTGCTATATGCTGTTTTGGCTGAAATATATGATGAAATATCAGCCTCACACAGTTATACAGTTGGAAAACAGAAGAGTATTTTAATAGTCTTTTCAGATAATTGTGGATAGTTTTTTTTGATACTACAACAAAACCGGGCAAGTAGTTTCTTAAAGGTTAAAGTTTCTTAAAGGTTAGTTGCAATGTGCAAATTAGAAATTACATCAATGAATTTTTTTACTGTTACATTAAAATCCATTGGTCTATTTTGTACTTTGAATAGAACTTTTCCATGCATAATTTTGTAATATCATGCATTGGTCATTTGGGAAATATTGGTTCACTGAATTAGGCAGATCCTCCAAATAGTGACACATTTCATTACACAAAATCAGAAAACCACATTTGTTAGCATCACCACCAGTCTCATTAGAAAAGTATTTGTGTCAAGCTCATGGTGGCATGCAGATGTTTTCAAAAATTCTAATTTTTATTTAGAAACTCAGATTTTATCATAATTGGCATAAATATTGTCACTTTTCCTTGAAATGACAGGCTCATTTTCAAGAACACCTCTACCAATTACTGAGGCCTAAATAACCAGTTTGTTTTTAGTTGTTCTTTCAAGGAAAATGGTGATCCATGAAACAAAAAGCAGCTAGTTCAGCTCACAACACAATCACGCAAGAGCTTTTCCTCGAGGCGTCTACTATTTTTCATAATGCAGCAGGAGTGATTCCTGGGTACTTGCCATTTCCTCACTTAGAACACTACAAAGGTGTGTACTCAAAGCTTGATATTTACTAGAATCAATACTTTTTCAACTGTTTCATTAAGCACATTCATAAGTGAAATTGGCATCTTTTAAAAAATTTTTAACTGTAGTTAAGAATACAATGAGTATTATTACTACTATTTGGATTTGGTGTTTGCCTTGGTTCTCACGAGGCTTTAGCAGTTTTACCCACCATTGCTTTTGCAATATAAGTTCAATGTCAACACAGTGAAAAAGGCAGAAAGTCTTAGTATTATCATAAAAATAGTTTTGAACTTGTGGACCTCCCAGAAAGGCCTCAAGCACTTCCAATGATCCACAGACCACACTTAGGTAAGTGGCAACCTTGATTATAGTCCTAAGGTTTCAATAGCTACGTCTTCCATAGCTATTACCAACACACACATGGATTTTAGCACATTCTTTTCTACTAAATTATTCTTTAAGAAAAGCACTCCTAAAGTAACAATGAGGACATGACATTTAAATATAAAAAAAAACCCCAAATTAGAGTGAAATTTTAAGGCGGTACACTCTCGCCATGGCTAGGCATCTCACTTAATATTCTTCACTTGTTTTCAGTTGCTACTTAATCTACCAATGTTTTTCCAAATCAGCTTGAGACATTTCTCTCAACTACTCTGAATCTTTATACCCCTGGTCAAAATTGTCTTAAGAGTCTTAAGTAAGGGCTTCTGGCATCAAAAGTCCTTGTATGATACTTTCTCCTACCCTAAAGGTAACTCTACTGGCAAGAAACCTTTACCTGGTGGCTTACAATTAAGTAGGGAAAACATTGTGCTTGCTCTTTCAATTTCCCAGCTCTTTATAGATTCAGGCTCCTCTCTCATTGTATAGCCATGCAGAAATACAGAATGTTAGGAAGCAGAATGACCTAGCTACTCTGTGCAAAACCCACATAGTCATTAGCACAAAGGAATACATTTACTTTCCATCCATATGACCAGCTTGTTACAGGCTAATGTCCCCATCCTCCCCTGACCAGATCTTCCCCTTCTGATTAATAGCTTTAAATGTGCTTATATGTCATCCTACTTACTGTTACACATGAAAAATAAACAATTCAGTTTCCTGGTAACACAATCTGTCTTATGACAGAAGCCTGTTTATTAAAGGAACCATACCTCTTTTCTTCTTTTCTAAACATTTCTCAACAAAATTTGTGCTGCTTTTGCATGCCCTCTCTGTACTGCTAGCACAGGACCTTAAGGAGCTATAAGAATGTAAAGCTTTTGACTTACGTTGACCCCACTGTCCACTACTGGGATTCAGATAGTTAGGATAAAGGCCTTCTGGTTTTTCCAGTTTGTTCAGCACTTTTCGAATATTCATCACCTACAATAGAAAATGAAATGTTACCATGAAAATCTAAAAAACAATTTTTGTGCCACTCCTCTCCCTTTCCTGATTTTTTTCCATATTAGAAAAAAATAAGTTAATTTAAATGATGTAGAATTAGAACACAGATAGTTGCTGTCAGCTTATTATTACCAAAATAATAGCAGTAAGTAAATATAGTTACACTGATTATCTACCATATGCCAGACGCCATCCCAGGAACTAGAGGCATATCAGCAGATAAGTCGCTAACTACCCCTCTTGGAATTTTGCATTATAGTGGGATGAGACAGACAATAAATAGATAAGCAGAGTCATGCGTTACTTTATGACGGGGATACATTCTGAGAAATGTGTTGTCAGGTGATTTGACCACTGTGCAAACATCGTAGAGTGCACTTATACAAACTTAGATGGTATAGCCTACTGCACACACAGGCTGTATGGCATAGCCTATTGCTCCTAGGCTATGCATTGTACAGCATGTTATTGTACTGAAGTATTTGTGTAACTAAACATGTCTAAACATAGGAAAGGTACAGTAAACATATGGTATAAAAGATAAAATATGGTATTCCTGTACAGGGCACTTACCATGAAAGGAACCTGCGTGACTGGAGGTTGCTCTGGGTGAGTCAGTGAGTGGTGAGTGAATGTGAAGGCCTAGGACATCACTGTGTGCTACTGCACACTTCATAACCACTGTACACTTAGGCTATGCTAAATTTGTCAATTTTTTTCTTTCTTCAATAAATTAACCTTAGTTTACTGTGACGATTTTTGCTTTATAAACTTTTTAATTTTTTAAAGCTTTTTGACCCTTTTATAATAACACTTAGCTTAAAACACAAACATTGTACAGCTGTACAGAAATAACTTCTTTATCTCCTTATTCTATATGCTTTTTTCTATTTAATTTCTTAAAACTTTTTTGTTAAAAACTTAGACACGAACACACACATTAGCCAAGGCCTACGAAGTATCAAGATCATCAATATCACTCTTTCATCTCCACATCTTGTCTCACTGGAAGGTCTTCGGGGGTAATAACATGCATGGAGCTGTCATCTCTTGTGATAATAATGCCTTTTTCTGAAATACCTGCTGAAGGACCTGCCTGAGGCTGTTTTACAGTTAACTTTTGAAAAAAATAAGTAGGAGTAGAGTATACTCTAAAATAACTGTAAAAAGTAAAGCATAATAAATATGTAAACCAGTAACACACTTGTTTATTATCATCAAATATTATATACTGTACATAACTGTATGGGCTATACTTTTATACAACTGACAGTGCAGGTTTGTTTACACCAGCATTGCCACGAACATGTGACTAATGCATTGTACTACTACTTTATGACAGCTATGATGTCACTAGGCGAGAGAAATTTTCCAGCTCCATTATTATCTTATGGGACCACTGCCGTACATGCAGTCCATCTTTGAAAAAATGTTATTAAGCCATGCATGACTGTATAGTATGTCAGGTGATGATAAATGTGAAAAAAAATAAAAGAGGGTGCTATGGATTGAATTGTATCCCCCCAACTCATATATGGAGGCCCTAATCCCCAACATGATGGTATTGGGAGGCCACTGGGGCCAGAGATGAGGAAGCAAAGGGGAGAATGTTAGGGAGCCGAGGAGGGGGAGAGCCAGGGCCCAGGTCATACAGGCCACCTGAGGACCTGTTTTACTCTGAGTGTCTTGGAAGATGGAAGGGCAGGAGAGGAAGTGGCAGTCAGGAGCTACTGCAGAGTCCAAGTGACAGGTTATGGCCCTGGGCCAAGGGGCTGCCAGAGGGTGCAAGGTGGAGGCAAAGGACCTGGGCTTTACCAAAAAGAAGAACCAGGATGACCTCAAGATCTTTGGCCAGAGCCACTGGGTCCACTGAGGAGCCATTTGCCAAGACAGCAAAGCCTGCAGTATAAGCAGGCCTGGGCAGAGTCTGAGGCATTTTAAGTGGGACTTATCTATTAGATCTCTTAGTGGAGATGTGAATAAACAGCTGGATATACAGTCTGGAGTTTAGGACACAGACCGAGTCTGAAATTATCGGTTTGGAGCCAACGGTATATCGATGGTACACAATGCCAAGGGACTGGGGGAGACAATGTAGGACGTGAATATGAAAAAGAAGAGGCACAGATTTGAGTGCTGGGGTTTTCTGACATTTAGAGGTCGGGGTGCTGAGAAGGCACACCAAGCAAAAAAGAAGGCAAACCGGGGGGAGTATTCTATGCCCGAAGCCAACTGCAAGGAGTGTCTCATGAAGAAGGAACTGACCGACAGTATCCAATGCTGAGAGGCCAAGGAAGGTGTCGGGGCAGAATGGATAAGTGACTTTGGCAACGTGGTGCCCCCCTGTCACTGTGACTCATGTGGCTGGGAAAAAGCCCTCTGGGAGGGGGTTCAAGAGACTAGAAGAGAAGACAGCAAGCAGAGACAACTCTTTCAAGGAATTCTGCTGTAAAAAGGAGCCAAAAACTACGTTGAAAACTAAGGTAGAGTGGTGGGGGGAATATGAATTTATTCAAATATGAATTTGCTTCCTGAAAATTAGAAATCAATTCAATGTTGACATCATATTTGTATAACACTTTAAGTCTTGCACATACTTGACTGATAAAGTCCATACAGTTCTAAATATTTTTAGACTAGGAAACAAAACTAAGACAGGCAAAGTAACTTACTTAAGGTACAGAGAACAAATGAGAAGCCAGGCCCTCTCACCGTGAGTTAGAATGGGGCCACGGAAAGACCGTGGGTTTACAGTTTGGTTAAATGGAACGCTGCATGTCACAAAACTTCAGAAAGAGCTATTTAACTCTGGTTGTTATTTTCAAAATTTACAATTACTAAATCTCCCAGGACAGGATATTGTTTCTCACAAGTGCTGCTCTGTAAGGTAAGGCATATTGGAGAATCTCACCTTTTCAGCAAAGATGGGGTTTCCTGATAAGTGGCTCAAGTGCATAAACTCCAAATGCAGGGTTCCAAATTCTGCCAGAATACTGCTGCCTCCAGAGGCCCAGGGCCAGTTCCTTCCAATACCACTAAAGAAAACAAGAGTTATGGGTCAGACTAATTCCATTCTTTGTAATTCTAAACAGTAGAGATCAAAGAGACAGCTTTTTAATAATGGCATTTCAGCTAATAGTTTACTCTGGATATTGTAAAACCAAGCGTTGTTTTCTTTGGCTACTGGTTTTAGGTTTTGAAACCTATCTCCAAGTGAAAAATTAGTGTTGACTTAAGATAGAAAGAAGTTGCTGTGTGTTCGTGCTGATTGAACAGGTAGACAAACGTTTTGGAAGGTACAGGTGCTATATAGAGATACACAACAATTCCAAGTAGAATAGAAAATAAAATCAGACTGAAACACTCCTACCATGCCCCAGTCCCACATAAAGCCCTTCAATATTTTAATTAATCTCAGCCTGAGCTTCCATGGAATTTTAGACATTATATACAAAATTTTATTTTGATAGAAGATAAATTTTATAGATTCATTAGTTATATATCCACCCCCATCCCTCTCCAAATCTTCCATTTACTAGACTCCCTTTCCTATGTTTATCTTCACAATATTCTATTTTCTAAGGCACTACTAACTCATTCCCCATTTTATTCAATCTATGCTCAAGAATCTCAACAAAATTATGTTAGACAAATCTGAAAGGGTCAAAGACATAAGCTTCAAAACTTATCATCTCCTGGCTCATCTTGGAGAATTGCTTTTTAAAAAGAGGTAGTCTTTTAAGAAAGAGTTATAAACATACATACATACAAATAAAAGTGACTCCTGAGATACGGTCATATTCATCAGTATAGTCTATTTCTGGAGAGCCACTTAAAACTTCAAGATATATGCGGTAATTCAAATAAAGAATAAAGTCAATTATTCTGCTGACCAATATATTCCCTTTCAGATACCTCAAAACCCACACTTGGGTTTTAGTTTAGATGCACATTTATTGCATGCCTACTATTTGCCAGGACTACACATGGCATTGGATTACAAGCATGGGTTATGATAATAAATCACTCTTTTCTCAAAGACCTTATAGTGTAATGAGTGAGAAAGACCTAAGCATCAATAATTTGAATTGAATATGGTAAAAGCCAAGATAAACCTGTGCTTCTCTGAGCACCTAAAGCTAGGACATGCGATCCAACATGATAGGGATCACAGGCTTCTTCAAGGAGGAGACTCCTCAGTTGAATTTTTTTTTTAAACTGTTTTTTTTTTTTTTAATTTCAGTAGATTTAGGGGATACACGTATTTTTTTGTTACATGGATGAATTGTATAGTGCTGAAGTCAGGGCTCTCAGTGTACCCACTGCCAGAATAGCATACATTGTACCTGATAGGTAGATTGTTATCCTTTACTCCTCTCCCTACTCCTTAGTTTTCAATGTCATTACACCACTTTATGACCATATGTATCCCTCGTTTAGCTCCCACTTATAAGTGAGAACATGTGGCATTTGTTTTTCCATTCCTGAAATACTTCACTTGGAATAATAGTCTCCAGCTCCAGCTTCAAGTTTCTGTGTGTGTGTGTGTGTGTGTGTGTGTACACACCATATTTTCTTTATCCACTCCTCAGCTGATGGGCATTTAGGTTGAGTCCCTATCTTTGCAATTGTAAATTATGTTGTGATAAACATTGGGGTGCAGGTGTCTTTTTTGTAAAATGACTTCTTTTCCTTTGGGTAAATACCCAGAAGTGGGATTGCTGGATTGTATGGTAGATCTACTTTTAGCTCTTTGACGAATCTCCATACTGTTTTCCATAGAGGTTGTACTAGTTTGCATTCTCACAGTGTGTATAACATTCCCTTTTCACTGCATCCAAGCCAATAATATATTGTTTTTTGACTCTTAATCATGGCCATTCTGATAGGGGTAAGGTGGTATCTCCTTGTGGTTCTAATTTGCATTTCCCTGATGATTAGTGATATTGAGCATATTTTCATATCTGAGTTGATTCTTGAAGGATAAGTAAGAGTGAGAGAGGAGAGAATGAGGAGAGGAGACCCTGGGCATAGAGAACACACAAGCAGAGGCTCACCAGGAACCAGAGGTACCTTCTGACACAGGTGAGTGTCAGGAAGGGAAGGTGCTGGAGGGAAGGCTGCAAGGACAAGCTGAGGCCAGGCAGTGAAGGCTTGCAGAATGCTCACATTCCTCCACGTTTTCCAAGGCAGACCCCATTTAAATGCTGCTCTGGGTGTCCCCTAGATTTCCTAACCATTGCCTTTGTTTTTGCTGCACATCAGTCACAACCCTGGTTAAACCCTTTCAGGTTTGTGATTGCTGCTGCAGCCAGACTGCTGAGGAATGCCAGAGGAAAGGAAAACAATGAAGACAACTGGTGCCTGGAATCCTGGGCTAGCCTCATTCTTATTCCCTGTTCGTTTTTACAGCAAAATCTTGATTTTGTTCCCAAAATACCCATGTACAGTACATCTAATCAAAAGTGTACAGAAAGAAAAAACAGAGATCTGAAAAGCATATATGCATTTATTTTAGAAAATGCCCTAAATTTATTAGGTTCTGGGAATGTGAGTCAGTTTTTATTTTCATAGTTGGCTTAGATAAAAGGAATAACCAATCATCCAAGTAGGATGAACAGCTCCTTTCAAATTTTATTAACATATGGCAAATGCACACAGTAACTGGCCATTAATTTGTTGTCACACTGTATCAATTTTTTATTCCAATCATTCCACCAATGACCAATGTCAATAAGCCTATTAAGCAGAAACGCAAGCTTCTATGGTCTAGAGAAATATTAAAAACAAAGCTATAACATAAGGCAGTATAGGGGTGAGAGGAGACGACTTCATCCTGGAAGAGAATAGGGTGCCAAGGAAGCCAGCCCCCCTTCCAGATCTTCAGGGCCTGGCTCTTTTCAGTTCAGGAGATTAGAGCGTGGGATGAGAAAGGTAAGCAGTACTTATGCACTAAGCTAGAACTGAACTACTTCGTATCCATGTATTTGTTCCCTGCCGTTAATGAGTTGAATCAAGAGAAAACCCGAGATATACTGAACAGTTTTCAATATGCTGAAAAACTAAGATTTCAAAGGGTTATACATTCTCCCTTCCTCCTTCGCACACATTCATATCAGAAGGAAAACAGCACTGTTTTCTATCACTGTTTAACTACATAGGGAGCAAGAACATCAGAAGCACTAGCTGAGAGAACATTATGCTAACAGAAAGAAAACTGCGATTAGAATACAAGGTACGCTTCCAGGAAAGGATGGCTTTGGTTACCTTTCATTCGCCTATAGAATTAATGTATTTCGGTAAAATTACTTAGAAGATCAATGGTTGTACTGATTCTTAAATATAAGTTAGGGAGGGGGTTAAAGAAATCAGAGAGGCACAACTACATTTAGATATCATACAAGGTCACTCGGCTGTTCTTAGACAAAGCTTCAAGGACTTGCGGATTGACCTGGGGGAGGACATGGAACACATCCTAACACCACGGCCACCACAGCTGACAGGTGCACGTCTCAGGGAGATGGCAGCCTCCTGTCCTGCACAGCAAGGCTGCACCAAGTCAAAACCAAGATTTGGTCACTCACAGAATGAAGGGGATGAACAGAATGATCGTGAAAGGTCATTTCTGTCTCCAGATTCTGAGCCTACTGAGGAATCTATATATTTGTAAGGCTCTAATCTCTCAAATATGTAGACAGTGGGCATTTGATACTAAAATAGGTTTGTGACAAAGGGAAATGAGTCCAGGAGAGTTCTGCTCCCTTGGTCTGGGGTCAGGGTGCCCTGGCATCCCATGTTACTGAAGGCCAGGCATTCTTGACCTCTGGGCCAAAACAAAGCTCATTTATGGGAGTGAAGGATTAAAATGTCTTTAACTTCAGTTCTATTATCACAGTATTTTAAAGGCAGTTGTGGTGGTCTTTATTTGGCCTATTTTACAAACAGTAATAATACTTAGGAAAATATTTTAATGATAAAATAATAGTTTGTGTTCAGAAACTATTAGTTCCATAAGACAGGCAGGAAAGGGAGGAATATGTAAATATTCACGATCTTGTTATGACGACTACCTCTTAAAGCCAAAATGATGAGTCAGCATATGGAAATGTATACACAAAAAGGCAATTAACTAACATGCTCTGGGGAGCTGCCAAGTATTTGGTTCAAAGGATCCTGGAACAAAAATTTAAACTTTAGTATCACGCTAATTTCATTTATTTTTGTTTCCTCCAATTCCTAGTTCTTCCAAATAGGAGTATTATTTAATATATGTTTCAGTTTTAATTTCATTCAAATTTTCAGTATTCTACAAAAGTAATAATTATTTGAAAATAAAACATCACAACAAAAATAATTGATTTGGCAATTGCAATTAGAAATAAGTCTTTAAAAACATTGAGTCACTGTGAGTTTTCTGAAAATTTGGAACACTTTTTTTTTTTTGACATTGTCTCGCTTTGTGGCCCCAGGTAGAGTGCAGTGGCATCATCATACCTCACTGCAACCTCAAACTCCTGGGCTCAAGTGATCTTGCCTCAGCCTCCTGAGTAGCTGGGACTACAGGTGCATGCCACGACACCTGGCTAATTTTTCTCGTATTTGTAGAGATGGGGTCTCGCTCTTGCTCAAGCTGGTCTTGAACTCCTGAACTCAAGCAATCCTCCCATTTCAGCCTCCCAGAGTGCTAGGATTACAGGCTGGCCATGGAACACTATTTTGTTGCTTTAGAGACTATAATTTGAATGTATTTTTTTAGTAGTAGTAATATACTTCCTCATCCTACTTTACTAAAATCAAGAAGGTATAATTATTTATAGACCTCATAGCTCTGATAAGCAATGGGCTTTATGTGTTTTTCCTTCTGTCTCCTGGGAATAGTTAATGGGCTGCGAGAAGGAATTATAGTACTAATGGTGCTATTCTACTCATGTTTGAGTCCCATGGGACAGGTGCTCTTTTCCTAGATCCTGTAATGATTCAAGTAGTTAGAGAATTGTTCTGGATTGATGCTGTGTCCCTTCAAAATAATCTTAAATCGAGGTAACTAAAGGCATATATTATTATAGTGACTGTCCAGATACAATCTGTATCATTAACACATATATTTGTCTACCTAATATAATAAAATACAACAAATAAGTAATTTACAGAACTGAAACAATTATAAAAAATTGCCAGATGAAGACATAAAGTATTAAATTGTTATAAAGTCTTGACTAGCTATGACTTTCAATTTACTTTTCCTTGCTGCTTGCTATTAATATTTTATGCAAAATGGGAAACAGACCAATAAAGAATTTTCTTGAGGATTCTTGCCTGAATAATTTGATTAGCTGATCAGTAAACAAACTCCCTTCAAGTTCATAGTCTAGAATATGGTTTAACTTTTGGGGTTATGGAGTTATCAATTTTTTGGGGAAAAAACTCCTATACATCCTATATATTATTGTAAAGCCTTACTCATGTATGCAAATAAATGGCACACAGGATGTTTAATTCAAAAGAGCAGATAATCCAATATTATTCCTTTTGGATTTTAGCACAAATTAGGAAAGAATAATTAGAAATTTTGCAAATGATTGTTTCATTTAGTGGTATTTCCAAAGCTAACTGATTTTGAGATAAAGCAATTTCAGCTTCACTGACAAATGCCTCCTTCCTGAAAAGGTCTGCAGTGCTGATCTTTCAAGTTCACACTCTTAAGATCTCACTAAGAGTTGGCCTAACAATTTCAGGGGAATGGCATTCTAAGGCTAGCTGAGATTCTATTGCAGCTCATCCCTAGGAAGTCTGGGGAGGCTGCTTCCCCGAGGGCATCCCGTGAGGAAAGGTGGCTGATAAAGGGCAATCATTTGACTGGGTGAATTCATAATCCACAGCTTACTGCTTCTGAACAACAGCAGGTTAAATCTCCAAAGAATTTCCACACTTAAACTTTTTAACCAAGAGCCAAATTAATGTTTAAAATTAGTCATATCTTATTCAATCTCATCATGGGTAGTTATTTTAGATAGAGCTAAAATTGAATACTTATTATTTTAGTTTCTCCTGACTCTCAGTACTGCTATTTGACCATCCTGGACTGTGGAGGAAGCTGCGGGGGTTGGGGGGGATACAAACACCGAGTTGGTGAGAAGCCCTCTCTGATTCCATATATAACCTGCTCCTGAGGTCCAAAGATGTCGTAATTCTCTTTCCTAGCTGTCCTTTGGGTAAGATCTCCTTAATAACCACTGTCAATGAACCGCAGATAAGTTGAATGCAGTTTTTGCCCAGTTATTGGGCAAACTGGGATATCCTACCGTTAGGTTCAGGAAACACCACTGAAAAGGCTAGCAGAACTGATGAGAAAGCATTTAAGTGCATTTAAGGTGTGCATGCATACACATACCTTTACTTTAAAAAAAGAAATCATATTCTACACCTTGCTGCTCAAACTACACATTGCATTTTTCATGGACATCATCCATTATAACTAATGTACATCATCACTGTTGCTCAGTGCATAGTGTTGGACTGAATGAATATATTCTTTAAAAAATTTTTTTTGAATGGATACATGCTGATTTATTTAAACACACTTTAGTGATGGACATTGAAACTATTTTTATTTTTTGCCACTATAAAGAATTCAGTGATGTGCCTAGTTTCTTTTTAAAGCTAACTTATTTTCAGAGAAAAATGTCTACATAGATTCCAGCTGGAAGACATTAGTTTGATTATCTAAACTGATAATGAGGATGGATTTGTGAACGTGTATTAGATGCATAAATGTCCACTATGTACAGAGTCATTTCTCTTTACAGGGTGTGTCTATGATATCCCACCTCCTCTGGTAGCCTCTTTAACCCTTGGGATATACCAAATTCGTCTGTTGTAAATCATCACATCAATTCCTTTAAAATTGGGAGAAAGGAAGCTACACACAATCATTGCTGTCCAGATACTTTTCTAATAAACCTCAGGATGGAAGAGAAGCATAGTATACTCTATCTTCAGAAATGGTAGTTCACTAAATTAGTTTGCCAAATATCCCATCACAATTCTCCCTTACTTTGATTTTAGATACCATTGTTCCATTATTATAAGAGTTTAACACATATCATCATTCCAAGACAGTACTTAAGATACTAAGAATACAGTGGAATTTGGTTATGTTTGTCCATTTCTATCTTTTATTCTATGGGTCTGTGGATCATCTATGTATCAAGCTGTGTGAAATCAGCACAGACTCCAGACTTTTAGTCATTCTCTAAATTCTGTCCTGTGGTCTCTTGCTATAACCAGAGTAGCCAATATCGCTAGAGTTTGTGATTGTCAGGGACAGAGACCCTGCTTTATGCACAGGTGTAATCCCAAAGTCTAGAGAGCAGTGCCAAGAAACAGACGTGCGCAATACATGCTTAGTTTAATAAAATCAAAAAGCAAAAACAAAGGGGTTGTGTCATTGGCTCCCACCCCAAACTTATGCCTAAATAATATAATCCAATATTTAGTGTCACCACATACATGCCCTCTGATAGCCAGAAAGACATCCTTCTCCAGGATGATCACATGGTTTACTATCACAAATCTGAAGTGGTCTCAAGTGGTGATTTCTAAGAGTTGCAATATAGTGAAATCAGGAAAATAAGGACAGGACGGTAAATTCTTATGAAGGCTCAGTTTTATTCAATTTAAATGATTATCTTTTATTCTGAGTCTATATCCTTCCCATTTTTGTGACACTAAGCTTACTTTTTTTTAAAAAAAAAAAAGTTAAATGACAATAGGTTTGTTTGGGGGAGTATGCTTTTTCAATGAAATAGAAACACTGGCAACGTAAGGCAGGTCTCTCAATAATGAGGAAATGTTACTTGGTCCATGAAAGCTAAAAGTCTGGCACCATTGATCTCGGGACACAGCTGGAGCAACGGAGCAATTACTATTGGAAAGAACAGTTCACTATCAATTATGCCAAAACTAATGTTAGTTTTTGGCAGAAATTCTGAGGTGTAAGAGGATAATAATAAACGATTCTGTTTAGCAGGTAAAAAAACAAGTGCTTCGGGGACACACCTAGCCAAACTCAGCAAGTAAGACTGAGCCAGTCAGACAACCATAATTTATTGAGTGCTTCTTACGTGCCAGTTACTGCGCAATGCAAACACCAAACATTGTAGGAAACATGCCCAGGTATCTTAGGGTCAAGATGTCCTGCCCTAAAATTTTGGAGGGTTGGAGTCTAAACTGCAACTCAATTCAATTTTTGTTCAGGCAGTTGAATAGAAAAAAAAAAACAAAACAGTTTTTGGAGAACAATTTCTGTTCTTCCTGGGGGCATTCTTCACAGCTATTTAGCCAAGATCATGTGGGTCTAACTACATTTTTATAAAAGAAATTGAACTTCATCTGACTGGTAAATAAAGCACATTGATATCTTATTACCTAGTTCAGCAAATCTTTACTATGTTTCTCTTCCAGATATTAAACCACTTGAGTTAAGTGGGAAGGATTCATTCCTTGACGCTTAATAGATTACTTATCATTGTACTTCAGAGTGGGTAATAAAATGTTTTAAGGCAAGATCAGTAAAATGGATACTAAATTAAGGAAACTGTAGTGAGAAAATGCAGTTAAATGCTACATATGCTATTCAAATTCCCAATGATGAATTATTATCAAGAAAGTTAAGAAAACAGATGATGTCTAGCTAATCAGGACCAACAATTAGAGTGTTCTTTTTAGGGTGCATTAGGTAAGTTTGGATATTTCTCTTAATATCTTATGTAAATCTAACCAACCAAAAGAAACTAGACAGTTAATTAAACTGCCTTATAATTTAAAATGGTAGCTTTTCTTAGTTTTGGATTTTTACATAAGAAGTAACACACAAAAATATGTGCATAGCTTTTGGTAAGAACAAACAGATTCAGGGATTACTCTCAACAGATGCTGGAGAATAAAGCTATCAAACGACTTCATTCTTATTTTCCTGCCTTCTGCCTACAACTTATGGTTTGGAAGCTGTTGGAAGCTGTGTTATGAAACAGTTTGGCAACTAAAGTTTAAAAAACACAAAGATTGGAAAAAATCATGACAAAAGAATAAAGAGGACAATAAAGAATAAAGAGGAAAACTCAGCAATAAAGATAGATATTCTTGAAAAAACAGGAACTACTATAGTAAAATCAATATCTGCCCTGTTTTGGTCCTCAGAAATATCCTTATATAAAATACAGTCCAGGTTAAAAAATAAGCAGCATATAATCAGATATATGCTGCCTTGTGACATCTTCTGTGTTTAACTTTTCTTTCTTTTTTTTTTTTTTGACAGAGTCTCTCTCTGTCACCAGGGCTACAGTGCCTTGGCGTCAGCCTTGCTCACAGCAACCTCAAACTCCTGGGCTCAAGCGATGCTCCTGCCTCAGCCTCCCAAGTAGCTGGGACTACAGGTAGACACCACGACACCCAGCTATTTTTTTTCTACTTTTAGTAGAAATGGGGGCCTTGCTCTTGCTCAGGCTGGTCTACAACTCCTGACCTCAAGCGATCCTCCCACCTCGGCCTCCCAGAGTGCTAGGATTACAGGTGTGAGCCACCGGGTCCCATCTGTGTTTAACTTTTCATGCTTAGCTTATCTCCCTAACTGGAGCATAAGATCTAAAGGCAGGAGAACAGTTCTGTTTCTTTTACCACACGTACATAGTAGGTGCCATAACTTGAAAATTGCTGCATTTATAAAAGGCAGTAACAAATCCATTTCTAACATATTACAGTAATCCATAATATTTTCTATAAAATTCAGGAAATACTCTCAGCAAGGTTTATTACCCATAGTTAAAATATTTTACATGTATTGATACTTTTAATTTATATGTTTACCTTGAATTTACATGTTTAGACATTTTCAGTGATTCAGATTCTTTATAGTATTAGAAAAAATATATTGAAAATGTAATTAAATCCTAATAACTTTTACAAAGTAAGAGTGATCAAAATGAGGGCAATTTTCAAGCTCTGAACTTCTGGTAGCCTCCTAATGCTGATATTGACAATAAAAGAATGTTGCAGATATGGAATCAACTTAAGTATTCATCAACGGATGAACAGATGAAGAAAATGTGGTATATATACACAGTGGAATATTATGCAGCCATAAAAAATAATGAAATCCTGTTATTTGCAACAACATGGATAGAACTGGAGGACATTATGTTTAGTGAAATATGCTAGGCACAGAAAGACAAATATTTCATGTTCTCACTCATTTGTGGAAGCTAAAAATTAAAACAAATGATCTCACAAAGATAGGCAACAGAATGATGGTTACCAGGCTGGGAAGGGTTATGGAGAGGAGGGATAAAGTGGGGATAGTTAATGAGTGCAAAAATACAATTAGATAGAATGATTAAGATCCAATATTTGGCAGCATCACAGGGTGACTATAGTCAATAATAATTTATTATATATTTTAAAATAACTAAAAGTGTAGAATTAGAATGTTCCCAATACAAAGAAATGATAAATGCTTGAGGTGCTGGACACCCTAGTTGCCTCTATTTGATCATTAAACATTATATGCCTGTATCAAAAAACATCACATGTACTCCATAAATATATACACTTATTTTACACCCATAATAAATAAAAAAATGTAATAAAAATACATATAAAAATGTTTCAAAGGAATAACCAATTGGCTGGCAGAACTTTGATAGTAAAACTACGTATTTTCTAGAAGAAATATTTAAAATATGAGTGCTGACAGATAGGTGTGAAGTTTATAGAAAACTAATGTTTGCTCTGTAAAATGCAAAGAATGAAAACATCAGTATAGTATTTTGTTTCTTATGTGTGTGTTAACTTGATTTAATCATTCTACAATATATACATGTATCAAAACATCACATTGTGACCTATATAGTTATTTATCCATTAAAAATAAAATAAAAAATTAGATACCATTCAGATGAATTTAAAATATGAACACAATAAAAAGTCTTTTACCTTTCAAGAAATTTACTAGAGAGAAATGCGTTTTACTGATCCCTAACATAACACAGCAATCAAACTTCTGTCCAGCATTCATCAGTCCTATCATAGCACCTGCTCTCTCCTGCTTCTCTTCAAGATGCTCCAGATACTTGCAGTTTATTCTTTCCCTTGTTAGTTGTGTAATGTAAAAGAACTTAATGAAAGCCAAGGTAACTTAGAATTCCTCAATTTCATAAGTTATTCCAAACGGCACTGGTAATAGCAAGAACATTTCCGAAGCGGTAGGATATTGCCTGCTTGTACTGCTTAGGTTCAGCCACCTCCGCAACATGTCCAGGACTTGGGCTTTATGTGCCCTCTTTTCTGGACCAGACAGTGACCTGGATGCCATTGCCAGGCAACTGCTTTTTAGCCTCTGATAAGTGTGAGATGGATGAGATACTTGCCCTTTTCTATGGGGACAGAGAGTTGCTGGATGGGTGGGTAAGTGTCAGAGGAAATAGTTGCTATGAACTTTCTGTTGTTTTGTTTTTCTAATTGTAGAAGTATCGTAGAAGTGTGCGACAGTGAATAGTTAGTTACTACAAAGAGAGAGACAGGATAGAGGAATCCTTGGTTCATGGATAAGCTAGTGCCAGAACTCCTGGAAATGCCTTTTCTCTGCTTCAGCTCCACAAGGTCTGTCTGGAAATTATCCAGCCATGTGCTATGAAAAATAGAGACATTTATTGAAGAAGATACAAGGTACAAGAAACCTTGTACATAGGACAATGACGCCTCAGTCCCCTTTGAAGTAGGCACCTTGGGACCTCACACAGCTCTCCCAGCATCTCTTAACCTAACCCGTACACGTTCAACATTGTCAGGCGTTCTGCTTGCTGCAGGCCTTCCAGAATGTGGATCACTTTCAACAGATTCTTGACCAAAAATTATCATCATTATTTTACCTTTAAGAAAATACTCAGATAAAATGACTGCTGATACACACAAAAAATGTAACTTTGGGTAACTTTAATTTTTTAGAAAGCTGTACAAAATGCTAAAATGAAAACATTAAAATAGCATTTTGAAATTAGACATAATCATTCTCATTTTACCTTTAAGGAAAAGGAATAAAGAAAAGAAAAACCTTCCTCCTTTATGTTCTGCTAATGGAGTTTGGGTACTGAGCATACAGTACAAGGTACATGGTAAAATGTGCAGAGAATTTTATGTAATAATTTGTCCCCCAAATTCGTTCTTAACCATTAGGAATGGAGATTGGTAATGTCATGTGATGAAAAGAGCCACTAAGAGATAGAGGAATCTGGAATGGAGGGGGAGAGGCTGAACTTCAGACTAATTAACTCAGACCAGACATTTCCAGATGGATCTGGCCTGAAATAAACTGTTGAGAAATAAAGCAGTGAGTCACTGGGAAGCACTCAGGGGGTTATGGATTGGGTCTACTCTTGGTACAAAATCTATCTTATGGTTGTGATGAGTTCCTTCTTTTTCACTGAATGTCAATTTAAGAACAACAACAACGCTTATGGGCTATTTTTCTCTTCATTCAAAATGAAAATGTTTTCTTGGATCCCATGGGAAAAATATACATTCCTTAGACTTTAAGATTACTTACTTCAGTTAATAGTAGAATGCCAATGTAAAAAATAGCACAATTATCTTGTAATGTGAAGTGCTAAGAAGAAAATAAAATAGGTTGATATGAGGAAGTCTGACAAGGAGCTCCTTTAAATTGGCTTGCTGGAAAGCTCATGATGAAGGGGAGACCTTCAAGGAGAGATCAGAGATGATCAAATGAACCTGCCGGGGAAGACCTGGGAGTGGCTCCCACAGGTGCCTTAAGGTGGGCAGGACTTTGTAAAGCATGAAAACAGAAGGCTGGTTGGTGCAGCCAACACACGGTCAGTGAGGGGACTCCAGTGCCAGGGCCCCTGGAAAGCTGACAAAGGGGCAGATCACGCAGGGCCCTCAGGCCAGAGCAAGCCAGCCAGATTTATTCTAAGTGCAAATGGGAAGTCACTAGGCTTTTAACAGTGGGTGATAAAAATCTTATTTGTATTTTCAAAGTTCACTCTGGACGCTGTGGGAAGAATAGACTACACGAAGGCAAGACCGGAAGCATGCAAGCAAATTACTGTTTGCCAAGAGGCAGACGGTGGTCATCTGGACTGGGACTGATAGAGACAGACTGACATGGAGGGATCGGGGCTACGTTCTGGAAGTAAGAGCTGTCAGGAAGACTGGATTTGTAGATGAAGGAGGCTTGAATCAGGGATGGTTTCTAGTTTTTTAGCTATAGTAGGTAGGTAAGTGCTGATGCCATTTAAGATGGGAAAGAGTGAGGTGGGAGCAGGTGTGACAAGGACAAGCATCAGTTCTGCTTTTCAGATCTTGTTACACTAACTATCATCCACAATTAAAAGGAAAAAGCCAAATGTGATCACTGTAATTTTACTTTTAGTTATTTACAAAGATCAATTTACTCAATTTGAGAAACTTTTATTTTTTGCAATGGCTTTTCTGAAATCATTTGAAAATTGTAAAACTAACATGCATATGGCAAAAAATGGAAAAGATATAAAAGATCATATAATAGAAATGAATTTATGTCAAACTCAAGATCCTACTGTCATTTTGCAGAGTAAACATAAACAATTTAATGAAATCTCTTCCAAAATTTCCTAGTGCACAGTCATGTACATAAGAGACAAAACTAAAAAAAAAAATACAAATGGAAGTATACTATAGACATTGTTGTATACTGTTTCATGAAAAGAAAAGTATCTTGGTGCTCTATCTCATTATAGCTGCATAGTATTCCACTGTGTGGATGTACAGTGACTTATTTAACATTTTCCTGCTGTTTCAAGTTTTGCTATCATAAATATGTTGCGCATGCATGGGTAGGTCTCCAGGATAAAATCCTACAAGTGGAATTCCAGGTCATAAAGTATGTATTTAAAATTTAGTAAGCACTACTCAACTGTCTTCCAAAGAGTATTTCCTAGTACATACTCCCTCCAAATGTGCATGAGAATGGTCTGCTTATTAACTGGGTATTTATCAAATTTTTAAAACTTTTTCAATCTTCTAGGTAAAAAATAACATCTTAATGCTTTTTTTAACTTGCATTTCTTTAATTATAAGCTTCCAATGTTCAATGTCCAATGGATTTCTTTTTCTGAGAAGTATACCTGTTTATAAACTTGTCTCATTTATGTATTGGTGTTACTGACTCTTTCAATTCTATTAAAGTATTCTTGATAAAGTTTTAAAAACTACACAAGTAATGCATACTCACTGTAAAGAGTGAAACGATGTAAAAGATGACTTGAGAAAAAGCTAATACTGCATCCCTACCCCACTGCAAGTCCTCCTGCACTTCCAACCTGCCAATCCTAGTTAACCAGCATCCATCCACATGCATACACATATGGAGAATCTGTTGTTTCCAATAAAATGGGATTACATTATATACATTACTTAGCAATGCCTGTCTCAATTAGCAGCTCATTATAGACCCCTTCCTAGGATAATCATTTTTAACAGCTGCATGATAACATTGCATAAAACGGATACTCACATTTTATTAAAGCAATCTTCCATTGATAAACAGGTAGACCAATCTCTTCTAATTCTTAAAAATTTTAGTCATGCCACATTAACCGTGAGTATTCATCCTAAGGCTTTTAGAAAGATCTTTTTACACATTAAGAAAACTTGCCTTTTAGGTACTTATGTTTTGCAATTTTTTCTTGATTTGTTGTCTTTTGATTTTAGTCATGTTTTGGGTTATAATAATCTTTATTTGGTAAAATTTTCCAATATTTCCCCCTATATATGTTCTGGGTTCTTTGCCCTATTTAGAAAGCCTTCTCTCCTAACCCAGATTATGTTTTAAAAACCCTCAAAATCTGGGCAATAACTTTTCTTTTTAATTAGGTTCAACCATGAAAGTTATAATAGTATAGTACATAAATAAGTATACAGTTTTTTTTAAACTATAAATATTTTTGTTCTCCAAATAACACTTTTTTATTGTATTAGACTCACCTGTTCAATAGCTTAGCTAATTATGACTATTGATTATTGAATACTTAAGTACAGTAGGTCCTCAAACAATGACATTTTGTCCAATGTCCTTTTGTTATAACATTGATGAGAAAAAAAAAAAATTGCTTTCCAGCCAGGTTCGCTGTCTGTGTGGAGTGAGCACATTCTCCGCATGTCTGCATGAGTTTTCTCTACTTACTTCAGTTTCCTCCCACAACCCAAAGCTATGCACGTTAGGTTCACTGGCGTGTCTACAAAGCCCCAGTGTGCATGAGTGTGGGGGTGTGCGCGAATGGGCCCTGTGATGGGACGGCATCCTGTCTAGCTTGGGTTCCTGCCTGGTACCCTGAGCTACTGGGGGAGGCTCTGGCCACCCGCTACCCTGAACTGGATAACTAATTATCTTACTTGTTTTTATGAATCTTTCTTAAATGTATGTATAACTCACATTTATTTCAATATTTAATATTAGAAGTGTTTGGGTCTTTATTTGGAAGTTTAATGATGTTTTAGAAATATGCAGTCATAACTCTTGGTTATATCAATTAGTCTATGGTAAAACTGGTTTAGTTATACTAATTTTTTTTTTTTTTACCTTAACAGTTGCAGTTTCCAAGAACCTATTGCTGATGTTAGGTGAGAACTTACTGTATTCCAAAGTTAATTCCTCCTTAGCACTTCTTTCCCTTTTTGATTTTACTGCAAAATTTCACTGATTTATTTCTTCTTTTAGAGATTTAGCAGTTTCATTAATATTTCCCGACTAACAGAGGGCAAAACAGTTGCATTTAAACAATGGAGACCACTTTATCCAGAAGAATTTGGACAACAGAGAGGCTGAAGGTAAATCAGGGAATAGGTCAGATAATCATTAAACAGAATTTATGCATTTAGAGAATTTTCAAGTGTGATCTTGGGCCAATCTCTTAAACTCCTTAAGCCAGCAACTTTCTGATCTACAAAACAAAGTAACACCTGCATATCCTACTTTACAGTGTTTTAGGGGGATCAAATGAGATAATACGCAAGAAGATGCTTTGAAACTACAGGATTGAGCCCAGCAAAACATTTTTTATCTTTTTGGATTAAGCACTTGACATTTAGCTAACCAAAAAAATCTGTTTTCAGGTTTTTCTCTTCAATTTTAGAGACGTCTACCCAATAAAAATAAATTCACCAAATGTTCACTTGGAGATAGAAATATAACACAAGTAGTAATGAAACAAAGCAAGGCATTCCCAAGAATTAAAAATGTAACAAACTGCTACTGTCACCAGCCAACTTTCTTAAAGCAATTTGTTATACAATTACCAAGTACGCAGGATTTTAAGAAAGCTCTTACATGTCTTGTAAGCCTTCTAGAAAAAGGTAACTAAAACAATATTTTTAACAGTAAGAGACAGCCACAGAGACCAGTGACACATTATACAATTTAATAAGAAAGGCTAAGAAAATCTTGTCCAGTGATGTTTTCCCCCCAAAATGTAAAAAATCTTAATCTGTTTAGGGCAGGTACAGCACACCCTTTCTGCAAGGTGGCTAAGTAATTAACTATGAGTTCTTCATAGAATCATCGTTTAAAAAATCCATTTACTTTCGAATCCATAGGCACAGGAAATTAGTAAAAATTATTCTCTTAAATTATCCCCTGCCAGAAGAGGACTTTTACCATAATATTCATTTTAGAATGATTTGCCAAAGACTACCACGGAAATCTTTCTTAGGCTCAAACTTGTTCACCATGACAACTATTCTACTATCGACAATATATAATTTTTGTAAAGGACATTATGATATTCAGAGCTGCTGATCCCATCACCAGTGAACTAATGGGTTAAGTGCAATGGAAAGTTTAAAGCTTAATTCTAAAGGACAAAGACTTGATAACTCAAGAATTTATTTTACTTGGCAAGTTTAAAGAGACATTGATTAAATTTTCACATAGTAACCTATCTGCATGTAAAATGGCTTAAGTTTCTTTCTCATTAGAATTATCTATAAACAAATAAAGCAATGTATTCAACCAATGTTAAAAATTTTAGTCCTTCATAGACTTATTGTTAATTCACACTTTAAAAATAAACAATAAGTGCCTCTTTTAAATGAGGACAAGTAAAGAGTTGTTCATAAAATTCAATTAATCACTACGATAACCATGTAGGTCATATTATCTTACTGGGATAATAGGAAACTGGGACTCAGCAAGGTTAAGTGACTTGCTCCAGTTATTAAGTGGCTGGGATGGGTGGATTTCTACACCAGATCTGAATAGTTCTATAATGTGTGCTCTGCTTTTTTCAGATACCACCTGATGTCATTTTTCACACTCCTACATAGGTTAGCAGTTAAATTAGCCAATTTCCTGGGTCTAGGAGAGCAAAGGGAATTTATTAGCACTGAAAATTGAGATATCACCAATCCATATTTATTTATTTACAACAACATGGCATTTAAAAAAGAGAAAAGAACATATGCAAAACTGACTCACAATATACTTCTTTTCCTTTAAAAGTCCCTACTGAAAACATGCTATAAAGAGATAATAAAACAGAAAATTGCTGACATGTTGTAACAAAGAAAAACAAGTTCAATTTTTTAATACCACCAAAGCAGATTCTAAATGCATTGTCACCAGGTCAATAATAGTTATTAGATCCACAAGCTCAATGCTTTAGCAACATCTGAAAAATCTTTTGAGCATTAAATAAATTTTTCTATTTTTTTAGGATTCAATCCTTAATGGTCATATTCTCTCTCTCTTTCATGCTCTCTCTCTCAATATGTAGTTTTTATTAGATAATACAATGTCTCAAAATACAAAGAAGCATAAAAAAGTAAAAAACCAAAAAATTTAACTTTCTATTTTTACCCCATCCATACTTTTTCTATTCTCTCTCCATAGATGAACACTGTTATTTGTTTCTTGAGTCTCATTCTAAAGATAATTTTTTGCATATACTAACAAATATGAATAAATATCCTTCCCCTTTTACATAAATACTAGCAGACCAAACATACCACAAAGACCATATTCTTGTTTTGTGTCTAGAATATTCAGAAACCCATTTTCTAAAACTTTACTTTTAATGAAAAATGTCAAATATAGAAACAAGGTAGAGCAAGAGTACAATAAATACTTAGATTTACTCACTACCTAGATTTAACAAATATTACTATTTGTTTTGCTGTAATTGCTTCCTCTATCTATATATAAGCATATTAATATTCTTTTTTCATATTAATATTCTTTTGGGGAATTATTTTAAAGAAATTATAGATATGAATTCTCTAAATAGTTTAGTATGCATCTCCAAAAATAGGGACATTTCCCTATATGTCCACAATATTATATGGCAACAAGGAACATTAACAGTTCATATCCAAATTTCCCCATCTGACCTCAAAATGTGAAGAGCTATATATTTTACAGAGTTCATTTTTGCTACAGCATTGCTAGCATAAGATAAATATTAGAGTTTTAGGTAATATAAAAAGTTTCTCATAAAGAGTTTTTTATTTTTAGTTATTATTTTATTTTCACTAGTGCCTTTCATCTTTATAAAAAAAAACTATCTTGATTTTATCTTCATATTAGCACAGGAAAGCTTCTTTACCATGACTAGCTTTCTACAGTCTGAAGAATGCACAAAATTGCCTTAAAAACATTATTTATATAATCACAGCTACAATCCTGGGCAGAGTTAGGGAGTGGGGAGGAGAAAATCCAGCTCCCTTGTGGCAGGATCTTTCTTCTTGCTGCCCAATAATCTCCCTACTAACTGACCTTGCCAGGATTCTATCTGGTACTCTTATTTTACTATTTAAAAGAGAAGGGAAATTAGTTGTGCTGATGGTTACAAAACTCTGTGAATATACTAAAAACTATTGAATTAAACACTCTAAGTGGGTGAATTATATGCTATGTGAATTATATCTCAATATAAAGTGGTTTAAAAAGTGGGGAAGGCATGGAATAAATTATAAAACTCATTTAGAAGTATCTTGAGAACAGAATTAGTTACCTAAAGTAGAATTTAAAATTTTTCTATGTATTCCTATTTACTGAAATAAAAGCCTAATAATTAAGCTAAATAAAGTTACTCATTCTACTATTTTGGTTACATAATCATATTACAGGTGATATTCTTGTTAATGTAAACATAGTATGTGAAAACAGTTTTATAAAAGGATAAATTTAGCATAATTTTTTACTTTATAAAACCAATCAAATAATTCTTTTAGCAAAAAACAAAACAACTCCCAATCTCATAATTAATTTAATGTTATCTGACTTAAAGCAAAGTAAGTAATCTTACATTTCATTGATCGCACTGAAAACTGGCACAACCATTTTTGCAGGGATGTTTAGAAAAATATATCAAAAGTACTAATAATATTCACACTAATTTCATAATTCAATTCCCATAAATTTACCTTAAAGGAATCATTACAATTTTACCCCCAAGTATGAATACTTATATCCCCAAGTATAAATACGTGGTTTGTACCTTATAGTACTACTTGTACTATTATAAGACTGAAAAGAGTTTGAATATCTAACAACAGGAGGCAGGTTAAAAAATTATGGTCTGTTTAGAAGATCTAATGTTATATAGCCTTTGAAGATTATATTGGAAGAGAATGTTTAATAATACAGAAGATTCTGTATAATATTAAAAAAAACCCAAGGGACTTCTAGTTTCTAGTAATGGTGAAGAAAATTGGTTGGCAAACACTCTACTAAGAGGCAATTATAAAACCTAGATATTATATATACACATATATTTTAAACTCAACTATTTATAGGCATTAGAAAGTGACCAACATCAGGCACAGACTAAAAGAGCATTAGCCATTGAAAGACTGCAACTGCAATGAGTAGGAGGCATTTTTACCTGGTTTCAGAAAATTGCACTTTTAATGTCATAGGACAGAGTTAAAGGCTGGAAGTACAGCTGAAAATTTAGGGTAGAATCCTGGAAACAAGTGAGCCATAAAAGAGAGATAGGACCAAGAACCCAAATCCTAGGATGACTACTAAATAAGACATGCACGAGGGAGACACCAGTGGATCACCAGGAAAATAGCTGAGAGAAGCCAGAAAGACCTTGACCTTTGATAGACAGAACTGCACCAGATGAGATTTGATGTTTATTGCTTTTACTGGCTGCGGGTATTCCTGAACCCATGCCTACTCAGGAGGCACTAAGCTAAATCCTTCCTGATTTGAAGAGTCAGAGGACAGAGCTTGTTGATGTCTTACCACAAACTTTGCCCAAATCCTTAACTGAATGTTAAATTGCGCAGGTAAAAAGAGGATCCCCAGGAGGCCAGGTTAAGAAACAATAGCTGGAAACTGAAAGAACTGAGCAAAAATACCAGCTTTTGCACACTGCAGGGGAGACAGTTTATGGTTTGAATCCAAGAGAGTTAACTGCTAGCTAAACAACAAAATAATTCTCAGAAGAACATAACACATCAAAAGTTGCTAAACATATCTACAATATCTAGTTTTTAACCAAAAATTACTAGACATACAAAGAAACAGGAAAATGTGATCCATGCTCAGGAAGAAGGACAATCAACAGAAACTGTGAGTGGGTCTAGATGCTGGACTTAGGAATGACTTCAAAGAAATTATTTAACACATTTAAAGAATTAAAAGAAAATATGCTATAAACTTGAAGTTATCAACAAAAATGATTGTATCTGAAGGACACAGAGAAAAAAGATTAAATATAAATGAACAGAGCTTTGGAGACCTGTGGAATAACATGTAGGGGTCAAATAAAGGTGTAACTGAAGCCAGGCGCAGTGGCAAGTGCCAGTAGTCCCAGCTACTTGGTAGGTAGAGGTGGGAGGATTGCTTGAGGATGAAAGTTTAAGGCTGCAGCGCATTATGACTGTATTATGATTGTGCCACTGCACTTCGGCCTGGACAACCAAGTAAGACCCTGTCTCTTTAAAAAAAAAAAAAAAAAAGTACAACTGGAGTCCCAGAAGGAAGGGGAAAAGGAAAAAGAGGTAGGAAAAAACAGCTGAAGAGATAATAGCTAAAAATGCCCCAGATTTTGTAAAAACCATGAACTTACTAATTTAAAAAACCCAACAAACTCAAGCAGGATCAATATAACAAAAACCACACCTAGCTATATACATCAGAGTCAAATTTCTGATAGCCAAAGATAATGAGAAAATCTTTAAAGTATCCAGAAAATAAATGACGCATTACATACAGGGAAACAATGACAAGATTAATGGCTGACTTCTTATCAGAAATAATGGAGGCCACAAGACACGAGATTGGCATCTGCAAAGTTTTGATAAAAATCTGAAAACCAGTAATTCTGTGTCTGATGAAACATTTCTCCAAAAGTGAAAGGAAGAAGGTATTTTCAGATAAGCAAAAAATTGGGATCATTTGTTGCTAGCAGACCTGCAGTAAAAGAAATACCAGAGGAACATATTCAGGCTGAAGGGAATAATGATAGATGGTAACTCAGAACAAGAGGAAGAAATTAAGGCATTGGAAATGGTAATCATGTGGCTAAACATATAGTTGGTCAGACTGACCAGTCTATCTGAATTTTTCTTTTCCAGAAGATAGTGAGGTTAAAAAGAACTACAGTATTGCAAAGTTCCTGTAATCTATCTGAAATAACAATATTAACTCTAAGTAGGTTGTAATTCCTAGAGCAACCACCAGAAAAAAAGAATGCAAGGGGATATAGGTAATATGTCAAAAGAGGAATCAAAATACTAAAAAATATTTGATAACCATAACACAAAAAAACACAGGAAAGGAGAAGAAGAGGAACAGGGGCAGCCTGAGCTTCATATTTGCACCAGTTCCCCTTGCTCACACCACACGGGGTGAGGCACCGCAGCCTGGATGGATGCTGCACATGTGGTCAGTTTGTGTTACAGCTGAGGAAACCATCTTTTAAAGGTACTGCTAGCAAACCTGCCCAATCTGTGCTCCAGAAGGAAACATTATTATCTTGGACAGCAAACAAACAAACAACTAACAAAACAAAAAAACTGCCCATTGTCCTAAAAGATGACATTTTAGACAATTCATCGTCCAAGGCTGTTTATGATGTAAACATCCTTGAAAAGACAGCTGGGAACAAACATTGATATGGTCCAACAATTTGACTCCTAGACATTTACTTAAGAGAAATGAATACATAAAATATTCATATAAAAACTTAAATATGAACTTTCATAAGCAGCTTTATTCATGATCACCAAAAAGTAGAAATAACACCAATGTCTGTAAACAGAAGCATCGATAAACTATGGCACATCTATGATATACTACTCGGCAATAAAAAGGAATGAACTACTACACACAGAACAGCATTAATGAATCTCAAACACTATGCTGGGCAAAAGAAACAACACAGAAAAGAATACATACTATATGATTCCCTTTGTATAAACTCTACAAAGGGCAAAACTAATCTGTAGTGACAGCAATTTATCGGTGTGCCTGGGATAAGATGAGAGGGAGTGAATGATTGTAAAGAATCACAAGGCAAGTTTTGTGGGCAATGAAAAGCTGTGTATTTTGGTTATGCTGGTGGTTACACAGGTGTATACATTTGTCAAAATTCACTGAAATTTACACTTTAAATGGGTGCATTTTTCGTAGGTAAATTATACCTCAAAATAGATGAGAAGAGAAAAAGAATGGAACAAAAGTATATGATTTCATTGTTTCTTTAGAAATGAGAATTGAGTGATATATAATGTGTGCTAACACTAAAGTTTTGAGTGTTTGTTTTCTTCCTTTTGTTTTCTACATTGTCTTATTTTTTCCAATGAACATATTATTTCTTTTATAATCTGAAAAAAACTGTAAGTTTTATGAAAAATAATGAAAAATTTTATTTATGCATCAAAATTTTAAGAAAATGCATTATATAGAGAAAAATACACCTGTAGCCTTTCATTGCTCTAATCTTTTAAATGCTTAGAAAACCAAAACTTTTCTAAAAAAGTGAAAATACCTATTGGAGTGAAAAGAGGACAAGAAAAAAAAGTTTTATTTCCTACCTCTTGGTTTAACATATTCAAGTTAAACAATGTTGAAATTTATTAGACTTGTGAAAGTAACATGGTTCAGAGAGACCCTTGTAATACAGCTTTGTGGTAATTAGTTATTGATTGTTCACCAGCATATATGTTCCTTGATAACTTAATTGAAGAAAATTTTACTTTTAGTTCAAGAACAAAGAATCTGATTAACTTCATTCCAACCCTACTGGTATTTCATGTGTTTACAATGAATTCAAACCTTTGGGCAATAAAAATGATCACAATGAAAATATCATGATATTGTGTAATCAACTTAGGGTTTTCTTTAATAATATATTTTGATAATTCTCAAATATCTTGAGAGCTTATTTGGAGGTTCTAGCAGGGTATACGAGTAGCAGGGGAGTGCAACTATTCATATACCTTTGACCAAAGAACGGTCCTCCTCTATTGGGGAAGGTCGTCCTCTTCAACCAAGAGTGCGGCTTCGGAGGGACGCACATGGAGCACTGAGGGAGGAAGGGGTCGCCTGCCTAGCCAGCCAGGGCAGCGGAATCAACCCTGGCGATCAGTGGGGTGACAGATGTCACAGTCAGATCGTCTTCACATCCTCAAATTTCTAATGACTTTTTCATCAATTTTTTTAGTGAGAAATTCAACCATCTAGACTTGCCATTCCAATGTGCATCATAGAATAAATTACTCCCAAAGGACCTTGTCATTTATAAAAATCAGAGTTCTGTGACTATATATCTTAAATTTTTCTCACAAAATTAAATAGCCCAGAGTGTTTTAGGAAACTAAGTGGTTTTTTTTTTAATCTCTAATTTATTAGGTACAAAGTTACCACAAATTGAGAATAAATCTGAAAAATTTTAAGAAACAAACTTGGAAGGAAATATTAAAATCTTTCTAAATAAAGATGCAAATGATATACCTACCCACAAATAGAAATAAATATAGTTGGTATCAATTTTATACCTTTTAAAAACGACAAAATAAAGGCATACAGAGTGTGGGTGCTCACAATGGCCTGCTGCAAAGCTTCACATGCTTTGCTCACATGTAACTATGTGCAACTCAACTCCTCCCCTGTCCCCACTACTTGGCCTCTCAGTGTTTAACACTCTCATTGAGGGCAAATGGAAGTCTGATATTTTTTGATTAAAAAGCATAAAGATAAACAATAATGCTAATTTTCTGCAGGGGGTACTTTTTGAGGTTAAGATTTCCTATTACTCAACACATGGTATTCTCATTAGTAACTTGTATAAATTTATAACAAATGTCTTACCTCAAATTATTTCCAAATATATTTGGGGAAAGAAGTTCATTACTAGGATGATACATTCATTAAGATGACTACTTTGAAGGGCATATAACAACACTCATCAGAACCAGTGATTGTCAAACTGTGTTCTTGAGACAAAAATGCAGATCAGAAATGGTAGTAACTGTTCTGGATGAAAGAGGTTTCATGGTGAAAGATCTGGGAAGCAGTGTTATAATAAAGCTCCATCCCAGGGCTTAGCAATGCACCTTGCACATTAGTCAGTTAATTGCTCTGAGTTTACACCAAGGAAATCTTTTTAACACAGTTTTTACAAACTTATCTATCTATAGAGTCTTTTTTCCTTTCATAGGTCACCTATTAATATTTCATGAACATAATATTCTGTGTAATGCAGTTTGGGAAATCTTACTTATCTATAAATTGTGGTGTGCTGGTGTAGCATGTATATCTACATTTCACCAATGCAGTTGAGTTACAGACATTTTTGATTGACAATCAATGGCACACACTTACGTACTGTGAGTGTAAATGCTTTAACAGTACTAGAGTAGAATGTTTCATTTTTCATGAACCTTTCTCTGGGTTTTCTATAGTGCTACTTCCTCTGTCATGTTTTCAACTCAGGTGATGCCCTCTTCTTTATTTTAAAAATATATACATAAGTAAATAAAGATATGCATATATACTTGTACTTTCTCACTTTAGTTTTTTGGTGACTGAACTCATTTCTAAGCTGTAGCAATTGTGAACCTGAATCCATTTCATATGATATTTTCTTCTCCAAATTAAATGAATACTTCCATTTTTTCAGTCATTTTTCACTATCTGAAACAAGTGAACAGAACTAAAAGATACGGACTTGCCAGTTGTGTAAACTACATGCTTTTCTCACAAGGGAGGGCTCTTTTGGTAGCAGTCCCTAGTCAAACAATCTGACGACTGAGATAATTTCTCATGAATAGAGGCCGGGCGCGGTGGCTCACGCCTGTAATCCTAGCACTCTGGGAGGCCGAGGCGGGTGGATCGCTCAAGGTCAGGAGTTTGAGACCAGCCTGAGCAAGAGCGAGACCCCATCTCTACTAAAAATAGAAAGAAATTATCTGGCCAACTAAAATATATATAGAAAAAAAAAAAATTAGCCGGGCATGGTGGCACATGCCTGTAGTCCCAGCTACTCGGGAGGCTGAGGCAGTGGGATCGCTTAAGCCCAGGAGTTTGAGGTTGCTGTGAGATAGGCTGACGCCACGGCACTCACTCTAGCCAGGGCAACGAAGCGACACTCTGTCTCAAAAAAAAAAAAAAAAAAGAAGAAGAAATCATCTGGACTACTGCTTGATGGCAAAACCAATTACCAAAGATCAACCAGAGTTTAATTCGACACCCAACATTTCAAGGGCCTATCCAGCTGTGAGCTTCCATATGCAGGACTCCCTAGGCTGCGTTTTGGGGAAAAGTTAAATACCAGAGAGGTAAAATACAGGAATCTGAGACAATCAGGTTGGGATAGTTGGCATGATTTGGTCACATGCTTCCTGGCTCTTGAAACAAGGATGAGCAGTGAACCTACCTCAGCTAAGTTCAAATGTGACCACATTGCTCATCCTCCTCAGAACCTTTAATGTGTCCCACTGGTGCCAAGACAGACCTGAAACTCCACAGCCGGAGCCTGCTCAGGCCATGCTCTCAGCCTGCTGCCCTGTCTCAGGCAGCTCTGCCTCCCTACAGCCTCTTGGCCTCACCCTGCTACTTGTCAACACAGAGATTCTGTGCTCCACGTGACCCACTGCCTGGACCATCTGCTCTCTCCTCTTCACCTGGGTCTCATCTGTACAGCCCCTTGATCTCAGCCCAAAAACCACTTCTTCCAGAGAGCCACTGCTGACCTCATGAGGGACGCCATTTGGTATGTTTTCGTGATTAACTAACGTCTGTCTCTCCCCCTTGACTATAAGGTCCATAAGAGACACCAAGAAAGTGTTTCTCTTTACTAGTCATTCCCTACCCCTGGCACAGGATCTAGGAGAAGGGTGTTCACCAGATATTTCCTGAATAAATAAGCATTTTTTTGTTTTAGGGGAAAACAAAAAATAAACATATTCCTTTTTAATTCACCCAGGAGCTTTCATCTTCACACATTCAACACAGTTATTCAGAACTTTCAGCCATCTCACACTCAGTGGTACAGCTTCTGTTTGTAGTAGGAAACAAAGTGTTAGGAGAAGAGGGGGAAGATGATTACGTTCCCAAGGTGGGGCAGGGACAAGGTAGAGAGAAAGGAATTGAAGAAATCTTCCACGGAAGAGGTAACACAACTGGACCTTTTATAACAGCAGAGTTGTCTTGGGGATAAAAGGGTCTTTCTAGGCAAAGAGGCTACATATACATGAACAACAGGGGGGCATTTGAGAGCACAGTGCCTATCTGAAGCAAAGTCCTAGTCGGGGAAGCTACTCAAGATTCTTAAGCAAAGTAAGAAAGTATGGAAAGCAGAGGGATAGTATGTTTTGAGAAGATGAATCTAGATGTCACATAATGTGTGTGTGTGTGTGTGTGTGTGTGTGTGTGTGTGTGTGGTGTGTGCATGTGTGTGAAGCTGAATTGGAGGGAAGAGAAATTGACAGCAGGGAAGCAATTTTCAAAGCTATCACTCTAGCATGGAACTGAGCTGATGGGGGCTGGACCAGGATGATAAAAGAGAATGAGAAAGAAGCCTGGCTGTGAGAAGTGTCAGACATGTTATGGAAAGGAAGTAGACAGGATTCAATGACAGACTAGCTGTCAGGGTAAAGTATTTAAAGACGACCTCAGGGTTTTTGAACTGAGGTTATTGGTATAATGAAAGGTCAGTATGGAAGAGAAACTGGTTTGGGGGTTAAAATGATGCACATGATTTTTGACAGATTAAGTTTAGGAGCTACCTGGCATTCAGCTCTATAGAGGGATTAAATTCAATAGTGAGGACTGGGCTAGAGATTTGGATTAAGGAGTGCATTTTACAATATAAGAGGACTCTGTATATGTTTGCTTATAAAGGGTTTGAAAAGCCAGTGCAGCTAGAGAGCCTCAATCACTTGTATATACCTGAATCTACCTTCATGCCAGGCAGTGAAAAGTACTGGAAGGCAGAGATCAAACAGCGGCTTCCCAGGTGAGTGGCTCCTCCAATCCCTGTGAGCCGCCTGTGTCCTGCAGCCAGGGTCCCACCAAAATGTGTGTCGAACAGCCTCGTGTTGCTCAGAGCCACGATCCTTTACTGCTTGCCCAAAGGTAGCAAAGTTCCCAGCATCTTTTGTGATTCATTCAGGCCTCAAATTAAGATCTGGACATTTGCCACTGACCTGCCACTGAGAGAGCATTCCAGGCCTGGTGGAGGATAGAGACAAGTATCCATGAGGGCAGTGAGGGACGCTGAGCGCAGCAGGGCAGCACCAAGGATGCAGGTAGAGGTGAGGAAAACTTCCTGGAAGTTTTCCTGGATGCTTATGCTGAGACTTGAAGGCAAAGGGGAAATGAAGGTTGTTCCAGACAGAGAATGTGAGCACACAGAGAAACTAGAAATTATGACAAAATGCAAAGATTGGTATAACAGAAGTATAGATTATGTAGCATCCTCTTGCCTGGCTAATTTTGATTTTATATTTTACATTAAGGTAATAAGTAACCATCAAAGAAGAAGATACAAGGAAGCGACATGACAAAATTTCCATTTCAAAAACATTTCAACAGTGTGGAACTCTGAAAGGCGGTTGAGAAACCCACAGCAAGAAGATGCATTAAAGTTTACTGTAATGGTTGAAGTCAGTGATGACAAGGGCCTGTGATGGTTAATTTTGTGTGTCAAGTTGTCTGGGTTAAGGGATGGCCAGATAGCTGGTAAAGCATTTCCATTTCTGGATTTGTCTGGGAGAGTATTTCTGAAAAAAGATTAAGCATTTGGATCAGTGGACTGAGTAAGGAAGATCCTTCCTTACCAATGTGGGCATCATCTAATCCATTGAGGGCCTGGATAGAACAAAAAGGTAGACAAAGAGTGAATTCTCTGTCTCCTTGAGCTGGGACATTCATCTTCTGCTGCCCTTGAACATCACATCGGAGCTCCTGATTCCTGAGCCTTCAGACTCCAGGACTTAACCCAGCAGCTCCTCTGGTTCTCAGGCCTTTGCACTCAGTCTGAACTGCGCCACCAGGCTTTCTGAGCCTCCAGCATGCAGGTGGAAGGCTGTGGGACTTCCCAGCTTCCATAATTGAGTGAGTCAATTCTCATAATAAATCTCCTCTTATATATATCTCTATATATCCTACTGGCTCTGTTTCTCTGGAGAACCCTGATTAATAAAGGGCCTGAAGAAAATGGCAAGGAAAAGAAGAGTAGAAAGGAACAGAGAAACAGATTGACATGAAACATAATAAATGGAGAATCAGCGAGAGAGAAAAAGGATCGGGGTGGGGGAAACAAAGGGGGTTCAGAGAACAAGCTCCTGGCAGAATGAGAATGGGGTCTGTTTAAGGACACAAAGGTTGGCATTAGATACTCCTTTCCGAGGTAAGAGGAAGGAATGGGAGGTGATTCAGGTATAATTTTAGGACTTAGTGTGAGTTGCCAATGTGTTTTTATCTAGAGAAGGATCATGGGAGCAATGTAATATTGCTGCAGAGCAGGGAGGGTGAGGTGCTGGTGAGCGCATTGTGTGCGAGATGAAGAGAGAAGTCTTGAGGAGTCAAGACAAGGTGGGAGAGAAGACCCCAGGGTCTCCTCCCTGCACCGAGGGCCGGGCCGAGATACTGAAGGAAGGATGAAGCGACTGGACTGCAGCGAAAGCCCTTTGCTCTTACCGCTAAGCTCCTACTGAATGCAGGTGCAAATTTTGATCCCATTATCACAGAGATGGAGAGAAAGGAGAATAGTAGAAGAGTCATAAAGATGGCAAGAGGGAAGGAAAACTGGCCCTAAGAAAAGATGTTTAAAAGAATTCAGGTTCTTTATTCTAGAAGAGATGATGAAGGGAACACTTACATAATCTTAGATTTTATATTCAGATAAGAAAGATGCCATGTATATAGTTTCCCATTTTTATCTCTCCAGAGAAGAGATTTCGAATTTTATCTTTATTTTTATCTTTAAATAGTGAGAACGAGCTTAACAAAAAGGTGATGGTGTATATCAAACTCGAGGATTACTGGTGAAATTTAGTTCTGGGAGGTATGTAGAATTCAGCCAGACCTATAGAAAACATTTTTCATAACCCTGGAAGAACTTAATGATCAATACAGCATAAATAGACAAACGCGGTGATAGCCTACAGTGCCAGTAAAGTACTAAGACCATTTTCTCTTCCCTGCGTTTGCCCCAGGTATTGGGAAATCTAAAAGCATAAAATTACTTATTTTAGTTCTAATAGTTCCAAACTATTTCACAAGGAAATTCAAATTACAGAACTGGATATATGTATCTGCGACCAGATTAGATTAAATTGAATTAATGAGACTTTAGAATATACATATATTTGTAGACTACAGAGAACTGTAGGAACATAAGGCATTAATATTAGCTAGTCTGGCTGCCTGTAGCTTGTGCACTCATAATTCTTCCTGGTTCCCACCACTTCCCCTTTGCACACTTTTCCTTTAGGATCAGCACAATAATAAATACATTTTGTAGCAGCTTTAGTTTGAAAAGGGACCTAGGCTTTACTATCTTTAGAAAAACTTGAAAAGGAAATTTACAATTCTTAAAGATTATTCTATAGAGTGTTTATGCTTACACTATAAATTCTATTTTTTGAAACTCCTTTTTTCAAATATAAATATGAAATCATTGCTTCTTGCTCATAGGACTCAAATTCAGATTAGTGAATTCCATAATTTGAATCCCTTTGAATACAGCAAAAAGTTTGGATACTAGCACCAAATATGGTGTTCGCTTTAAAATATCACTCTTTGAGCACAGATTGATACCTTCTACCATTTTATTGCTTACCCAACCAATATTAAAGAGTAAGGTGTTTAGCAGCTTCTGAGCTATTTCATATTAAAACCATCTAAGAAAAGCTCTTGATTTAATCAATAACCTTTTTGGGCATATGAACACAGTTGGCCCACTTTAAAGTGGAGAAAATTAATACAAATAAGAGAGTGTACCACAAAATTATTCAGTCTTGTACTATTTACATCTAGTTAAAAGTAATTTAGAACTTTCTTTTAAGCCAATTTAAAAAATATTCTCCAGGGTAATCTCAACAGGATCAAAGTCCACTAAATATAATGAGACAATATGCCCATTATAAACTGCCAAATGATAAGAAATTGGGCTTAAAGGTAAATGACATTTAGATATTTATTGTTTATGGCAGCGGCTTCTGAAGCTAAATGCAAGATTCTTAATTAGGGTACAGGAAGAAACTATCAAAGCTGCTTTTTTTTTTTAATCTAAAAGTAAGGAAAAAAGCTCTGTTAAATTAAATATTCATATATACACTGCTCCCATTCCCTGGTGCTTCCATGGAAGGTTACATTTAAGAGATACCAGAGGTTCCTCTAGAGACTCCACAGTGAGACGTTGGCAATGGGACCCTCACTGGTTCTTCAGTTTTCAGTGACTTTCAGTGAAATGTGGCTTACAAGCTACAGAATGGCACCAATGCATTGAATATTAAAACCCCAAACCTCTGCATAGTAGAATAATTACAGTATCACAATACTGTGTAAAAGCTGGAGAATCACCATGATATTTGCACCAGAGATTTTCTGATTGTCCTTAAGAATTATCATTTCAGAAAAAGAAAGGTGTCCCATGTTTGCTGATGTTTTCTGTGACAAGCGGTTGTCAGCAACCATGCTTCCTATTAGATAATGTGAAAAGAGGAAAAGAAAAAGGAAGAAAACCACACACTCAATCTACTACTTCAAGATAAAGATGACAATTTAGCAAGAATAAAACAAGTCTGCATTTTGAAAGAAACTCATTCTGAGGAAAGATTACTTTGAAACTGAATGTTAATGAAAATATTTGTGAAAGTAGCTCACCCTAAAACTCACATTTATAGCAAACTTAAAAACCAACTTTTCTACCTTGTTTTAAAATCTTCCAGAGGAAGAGTTTCAGGGGTTTCAATTAAAATTGTGTTTGTATATATGTACATATATATAAAATAAAAATTTATATATTAGAATTACATATTATAAAAATTTACGTACAAGCATGCTTCGTTTTATTGTACTTTGTGCTATTACATTGTGCAAGATACTGCATTTTTTACAAATTGAAGGTTTGTGGCAACCCTGCATTGAGCAGTTTATCGGCACCATTTTCCTAACACCATGCATCTGTGTCATATTTTGGTAATTCTCACAATATTTCAAACTTTATTGTTATTACTATTTATATCTTTTATGGTGACCTGTGATCAGTGACCTTTGATGTTGCCATTGTAATTGTTTTGGGGTGCCATGAACCACACCTGTTTAAGACGGTGAACTTAATTGATAAATGTTGCTTGTATTCTCCCTGCTCCACTGATGGGCAGTTCCCCTGTCTCCCTCCCTCTCCTCAGGCTTTCCTATATCTTGAGAAATATTGAAATTAGGCTAATTAATAACCCTACAATGGCCTCTAAGTGTTCAAGTGAAAGGAAGAGCTGCATGCCTCTCACCTTAGATCAAAAGCTAGAAATGATTAAGCTTAGTGAGGAAGGCATGTCCAAAGGTGACACAGACTGAACACTAGGCCTCCTGCACCAAACAGCCAAGTTGTGAATGCAAAGAAAAAGAAGGAAATTAAAAGTGCTACTCTGGTGAACACAAGAATGAAAAGAAAGCAAAACAGCCTAATGGCTGATATGGAGAAAGTTTGAATGCTTTGGATAGAAGATTAAACCAGCCACAACACTCCCTTAAGCCAAAGCCTAACCCTGGAGCAAGGGCCTAACTCTCTTCAATTCTATGAAGGTGGAAAAAGGTCAGGAAGCTACAGGAGAAAAATTTGAAACTAGCAGAAGTTGGTTCACAAGGTTGAGGGAAAGAAGCCATCTCCGTAACATAAAAGTACAAGGTAAAGCAGCAAGTGCTGATGTAGAAGCTGCAGCAAGTTATCCAGAAGACCTAGCTAAGATCATTGAAGAAGGTGGCTACACTAAACAACAGATTTTCAATGTCAAAAAAACAACCTTATATTGGAAGATGGTGCCAACTAGGACTTTCACAGCTAGAGAGGAGAAGTCAATGTCAGGCTTCAAAGACTCAAAGAACAAGCTGACTCTCTTGTTTCTTTTTTTTTTTTTTTGAGACAGAGTCTCACTTTGTTGCCTGGGCTAGAGTGAGTGCTGTGGCGTCAGCCTAGCTCACAGCAACTTCAAACTCCTGGGCTTAAGCGATCCTACTGCCTCAGCCTCCTGAGTAGTTGGGACTACAGGCATGCGCCACCATGCCTGGCTAATTTTTTCTATATATATTTTTAGTTGTCCAGATAATTTTTATCTCTATTTTTTTTAGTAGAGACGGGGTCTCGCTCAGGCTGGTCTCAAACTCCTGACCTTGAGCGATCCACCCGCCTCGGCCTCCCAGAGGGCTAGGATTACAGGCGTGAGCCACCGCGCCCGGCCTGACTCTCTTGTTAAGAGCTAATGTAGCTGGTGACTTAAGTTGAGGATAATGCTCATTTACTCTTAAGAATTATGCTATGAATAAATTTACTCTGCCCGTGCTCTATAAATGGAGCAACAAAGCCTGGATAATAGCACATCTTGGACAGCATAGTATACTGAATATTTTAAGCCCACTGTTGAGACTCACTTCTCAGAAAAAGATTCCTTTCAAATTATTACTGCTCCTTGACAATACATCTGGTCATCCAAGAGCTCTGATGGAGATGTACAAGGAGATTAATGTTGTTTTCATGCCTGCTAACACAACATCCATTCTGTAGCCCGTGGATCAAGGAGTAATTTTGACTTTTAAGTCTTCTTATTTACATTTCACAAGGTTATAACTGCCAAAAATAGTGATTCCTCTGATGGATCTGGGAAAAGTAAATTTAAAACCTTCTGGAAAAAATTCGCCATTTCAGATGCCATTAAGAACATTCATGATTCATGGGAGAAGGTCAAAATATCAACATTAACAGGAGTTTGGAAGAAGTTGATTTCAACCCTCATGGATGACTTTGAGGGGTTCAAGACTTCAGTGGAGAAAGTAATGACAACTGTGGCAGAGACAGCAAGTGAACTAGAATTAGAAGTGGAGCCTGAAGATGTGACTGAATTGCTATAATCTCATGGTAAAATCTTCATGAATGAGGAGTTGCTTCTTACGGATGAGCAAAGAAAGTGGTTTCTGGAGATGGAACTTATTCCTGGCAAAGATGCTGTGAACTTTGTTAAAATGACAAGAAAGGATTTAGAATATTATATAAACTTGATACAACAGCAGCAGGGTTTGAGAGGACTGACTCCAATTTTGAAAGAAGTTCTACTGGGGGCAAAATGCTATCAAGTGGCATTGCATGCTGCAGAGAAATCTTTTGTGAAAGGAAGAGTCAGTTGATTCAGCAACTTCATTATTGTCTTATTTTAAGAAATTGCCATAGTCATTCCAACCTTCACCACCCTAATCAGCCAGCAGCCATCAACACTGAGGCAAGACCCTCCACTAGCAAAAAGATTACAACTAGCTGAATGTTCAGATTATCGTTAGCATTTTTCAGCAGTGAGTTTTTTTTTCTTTTGTTTTGTTTTGTTTTGAGACAGGGTCTCAGTCTATCACCCAGGCTAGAGTGCAGTGGCATGATCATAGCTCACTGCAACCTAAAACTCCTGGGCTATTGTGATTTTCCTGCCTCAACCTCTATTAATTTGTAAGAGCAAATGATGATATCAGAAAAGACAAATTTCCTAGCTGAATTTTAGAAAATTCTTTGCATGACTAGAGGATGGGATTTAAAATAAACATGTCTTAGAAAGGTCAGCCAATATTGTACTTCTTTCATCAACACCCCTTTTTATCTTTTCTATCTGAGATAGATGTTACAACCATGTTTTGAAATAAGCAACACAGAATAAGACCTCTGAATCACTCACTGTATCACAGGTGTTGAACTGAAATTTAAAAAAATAATGCCATCACTAAAAATATTCATATCTCATACTGCTTTCACTAAAAGTATTCATCTACTCTCAATAATTTATAACTATTTTATTTCTCAATTTATATCTTATCCTTTTATAATTTTATTTTGAATGTTTTAAAGTGAACATGACATTAATACAGTAGTGCATGCATATATAATTTATAAATAAGAATACATGTTTTGAGGTGAATACACAAAACTATTTTCCTGATGAGAGAGCAAACAGTTTAAAGATCAATGGTTTATGGTCCTGATATATTTGTGGATGCACATTCCTACACCACCATGCAACTAGCTATAATAATTCACTTGTAAATAAATAGATAAAAGTGCTGCATTTATATGGTGTTAACATTATTTTTTTTTTTGCTGTTAAATTTAAGAATCACAATATAATACCATAAGTAAGGAAATGGCCAAAACTTTAGTCCTTATTCCAATCTCATTTAGTGTATTCCAATAATTGAAAAATAATCATTCCTCAGCTGGGTAGTTTCATTGCGTATTTCCCTTTGTTGTCCCAGATGATGACAATTACTATTAGGACTCTCTAATGCTTCCTTGTTTGTGGAAGACTGTGCATTATAAACTGAATACATGCAGGATTGTTAGAATTACAGATGTGTGTACACATCTCTCTCTCTCACACACACACATACACACACACACACACACACACACAACACTGGAAAATCCATTCTTCCTTGTTAAGATTCAATTCAAACATAGGTGATATGGATGGCTCAGTGATGATTTCAAGAGATCTGGAAGGGTGCTATACTGGCAACAACTTGTTTGGCGTCCTGAAATTCCACAATGATCCCCTCTTTTGGGTCTAAAATATCACCCAACTCCTCAAATTTCTAGGTTCTGTCATAAACATTCCCCCTATAAAACTGATACTACTTACAAATCCTACCTCTACAAATAAGAAAACAAAGACTTAGAGAAGGAAGATATGTGATTACTTTTTAAAAAATAGAATTATACTTATATTTAACAAACCACAGCATCTTAAACACACATAGTTTGATGTACTTGGACAAACATGTATACCTGTTACATTATTCTAAAAGTGATGGAAGCAGGACTGACATCCCTGCTCTTCCTGCTGCCTTTTCTTTCTGCTGATCTTTCTTAAACACAATCAGCACATTTGTAGGAATTGGCACTGTCAAGTATTAAAAAATTATGGCAAATCTGTAATTCATAATTCATCATTTTCCTACGTCCGTTTGCAGAGTGCCTATCAGGTATAAAAATACACTATGTTGATAGCTCGTGGGGATACAGAGAGAGCAGGACAAGACATTCTATAGCTCCCAGAGGACAGAAGGCATCAACCCTAGGGCACAGGGCATAGAAAAGTAGAGATGAGAGAACACGTAAGAACATGTAATCATTTTGTCCAAGGCATATGGCATATGATCTCTTGGAAAATCATACACTCTATGGGCTTAGCAAGTAGATTCACTGATCTTTGAAATAAACACATGTGATCTTATTTTAAAAGACAGAAACATAAAAATCCAAACTATTTGTACAACGTACTCAAACACAGCTATTAGAAATGATACCCATGTTAAAATGGCTTATATAATTTTTATCGTACTTTCAGGGGCCAGAATAGATTTATGCTTAAATTTTGGAAAACTGTTCACTGATAAAGCCATTATAGTAATTGCACTGGGTCTGTTTATTAATTTGTCACAATTAAGTCAATAAGAGCTTTACTAATGTCCTATTACTTGATTAGTTTTGAAAGTGATTATCTTAAGAACTTGACTTAATTGGAAGCCTCTCAATTTACAAGGTACATTAAACTCTCAGTAGCATCTTAAGATTATTCAACATATGCAGGTCAATTACGAGTAATCACTGTTTTGTACAAATGTTCCATAAAAACTATAGCATGACATGACAAAGAGGGAAAGTAAGATTTAATTAATAATGCTAAACTCCAGCTCACATTTTCAGGATAGAAGGGTAACATGAACAATCATATAAAGTCTTCCTGAAACTGGGTCTGTTACTAAAAACTGAATAAAGGAATGCTAACAACGCTGCACCTTACAGATGAAGATAATTTGTCATGATTGCTAAATCACCAAATTGCACTGCCTGTACTCATGCCCAGCTGCACATTAATTTCCAGATTTGTAAATTACAATTAATTCCTAGTATTGCTCCATCACTTTTTTTTCTCCAGTTAATAAAAGAGATGGCATTCAATTATTGTTCATCCCATTTTTCAGAACAGATCAACTACAGCTATTACTGAACAAGTAGGAAACATGGAGTGGTTAATGTACCCACTGAGATGGTGAGAGGCCTTTAAAAATTATTGGCTATAGTTTAAATATTTTATATTGACCTTCCAAATCCCACTCAAACATTCAATGTTGTTAGCTGAATATTTACAATGATTAACAATCGTAAGGGCTAATAAAGTGCTTTGATACCTGGGCTGATTTTCAAACATCTATTCAAACTATTTCATAAACTTTTAAATCAAACTTCATTAATTAAATATTTGAAGGTTTGACCCAAACTAACAACATAAGGTTGGTCTTGAGATTAATCACAGGAAAATGGATTGCTGGTTCATTAAAAACCTGAAGAAGTCAATTCCTTGAAAAGATTATTCCATTGCTGGACTGTGAAGGAAGTATATGAATTTATGTGTTCTGACTTGGTCTTAATCTAATTTCACAGCATAAATTTCAAATTGCCAAGGCTGATTCACCACCAATTGTGTGAATAGAGTGAACAAAGCTGAATGTGTAAAACACTAGTTCTGTGCATTCGAAAATGTTGAGATAAAAGCCACTTGGAAATTGTTGCATTTGAATAACTGTAATTGTCCTTATGTAAAAGTTTCCTGGTGAGTTACTGCTTACATTGCGGTAGATGTTGCAGGAGAAGCAGTGGTCATGCTTAAGCCAGTCCCATGTACTTTGCACCAGGGTTCTGCCCACCCCAAATTGAAGGTTGGGGAAGGCGTCATAACAGACTTCCCACATACCACAAGTCATTTTTTAAGGGATTTAAGAAACCCTCTTGGGATAAACTCTCTTTAAGTTGTCTACATATCACCTTTGATGAATTTCGGCACTTTGAATACTCATGCGCAATTTACCCTTAAAATGTAGGAACTTCTGGAAGTATAGCAAAACTATTTTAGAATACACACTTCATTATTGAGTGAAACATCAACCTGGTCACTCCATTCATATGTCAATTTTCTGCCTTTGCCCTACCAGAAGCCCAGCAGGTATCTGTGAAGACGTTCAGAGAAGGAGGGAGGGTATGTGTGGAACAAAGAGGAGGACCGCTGCAGCCTGGGTTCAGAGGCAGATATGGTCTGCTCCTTCCTCCAGAGAATAAAAGATACTTTAAAAACCCATTTTCCTGGGTATTAACTTCAATTATGACCAGAGAGGTGGGAAGAAAGGAAACTGCTCAGGCATCCTGAAGCTCTTCAAATTCCTACTGCCTCACAATGCATGACTAAGAACATCAAAGCTTCCTTTGTTCAGAACTGCTTGTCCCTAATGTCTCCAGAAAGGAGGCTATATACAAAGTACATTTAAAGTAAGTGTTGCTATACTGACTGTACACTTGCAATAAATAAATGCCTTTAGTTTGGTCAAGCTAGTGAGTGCCTGGCAGGGACACAGTGATCCAAAACTTGGTGAGAGAATTAAATAATCTAAGAGGTCTCTGTTCCCTCCTGCTCATTTGGTGGGAGCATAATCCCTGCCTCTGTCTGCTTTGGCCCTTGCCATGCCCTCAGGTACAGGTTCAGGTCATCAGCTGTTTATAACAAAGCCACTTTGCCTAAAGCCGCAAGTACGGCTTTATGGAAAGAGCTTTGCCTTTTAATAATTACTCAGAAGTTCTTAGTAAAAAATGTCCTTTTCTCCTTCTATGCTAAAATGGTGCAAAGTTTACTTGCTAGTCTCATTGGATTAAAAAAAAAGTACAAGGGGAAAAAGGACAAATAAACTCCTTTTGGGTAATTAATGCTTGGAATTGGCTGCTTTCCAGAAGAAGCAACAAACTGCTTAGAGTTAAGTGGAAATGTTGTGCAATTATTAACAAAAGTAAATTAATGATATATATATTTACTTATATATATATTTATGTATCTATTCTTTCATAATGAAATATTGAGAAAAGGTCCATAAATTAAGAATAATTCCGCACTTTGCAATATTTAACCTTCTTTTACATATTAATTAATTAGATTTTCACAAAAGCTTTATGAGGTCGTCAGGATAGATATTATTATTACTGCTGTTATTTTAGTTTTACTTATGAGAAGACAAACTCAGACAGTTAAGTGAACTGCCCAAGGACAACAGCTAGACTGTCAATGTCGATAAACAGCAGCATTATCTATGGTAATAATGTTCTAATGTTTGATATTAATAACTGTGCATGTCACTATTAAAAGCTTAATATGTGGTTGATTTCTATTTCCAGAAGAGTATAAGTGGCCAAATGAATTAAAATAGATAAAAGATGGAAACCCAATATAATAAAACATCTAATCAGGGAAAGAGAGGAAGAAACCATAAAAAAGGTTAACTTAAATACTTGGAAAGACTAACTTCTTTTTTTTACTTTTCTAAAGTTAGTAAACTTGTCTTTGAATTCTTAACAGATCCATAAAGCACATAAATAAAACACACACTATAAGATGAAGTTCTGATTTTTATGCTCTGGCTTATATCACTGCTACAGAACATTTTTAGGATGATTAAGCAATATTTTTGTCTCTTAGAATACTAGTATACCACTAAATCAGTTTGATCTGCTTATGTTCAGAAAATGTCTATTGATTTTTTTTACATTATTACTATAGTGTTAAAGTATGGAATTGTATTTTGCTTCATTTGAAAACATAATATACTTCTTTCAAACCTCAAACCAAAAACTTTGAAAAATGGTTAGCAAATTTAATAATGCAAAAATATTTATATTTCAACTGTCAAGTGAAAACATAGGGAGTTATAGGGAAATGATTTAAAAATATATAACCTATCAGACTGCCTTTCATAGTTGGTGTTTCTTAAAATTAACCAACTATAATCTAATATTTAAGCACTGTACACCACAAAAGTATTAAGAAACCCGATAGAGGGGCTATATCACCTTTTCTGAAAATATACATACTACATGTCTCATATAGGAATATCTTGCACTATCAGAAAACATCAAGCTATGTACTATTCTTAATTAAGGCCCTATTTCAGTTAAAGTAAAGCAATTTGCAATTTAATTATAATAACATAAACAGCAATGTAACTAATGATCTAGTACATGTTTTTGTCAGATAATTAGAATAGTCGGTAAATAAAGCTTTACAAAGCAGGAAATAAGAACAGGTAAGGGGGTTGTGTCTCATTTGTCACCTTGTTGACTAATGGGAATCTGAATGGAGATCACTCATTTCCTAGCGCACTCGCTGATGGCATGCACTAAAAGCACACGCTGTAGACAGTTCTACTCAGTATAACCACCAGGCAAGTGTCAGAAAAATCCACAAAGAGAAGTGATAAAATAGTATATAGCTAAAACGAACTCATTTATCAAGAAAGACAGAATAATTATTAGGAATGCCCAGACTGTATGCCCCGTGATAGAAATGAATAATGGGAACATTAACTACATTATTTTAAATTAAGAACACACTTTAAAAATAAACCCCAAATCTAATAAGTCTGCTCTACCTAGGCTTGACTTATACCTAGAAATGTGGAAATGGTGAAATGCTTGATTTTACAAGCCACAGAAGTGATTTCTCTGCTTCAGGTTGGAGGAAAAAATGCATAGGACCGCTTACTAATAGTGATAACAAGATCAGACATCAACCTACATTTTCACATTACAGAAATTGAATTCTACCAAAATCTAACATGTTAGAAATGCAATGGTTTTTCTTCGGACACAGGTGATATATAACTTTTGCATCCTTGTTTTGTGATTGCATTAGGGAAGCAAGCATGTTAGTCTAGTCAGGTACTGTGTATAACACCTAGGTTATCAAACGACTACTTGCTATTACATCACAATTCCAGTTAATTTACAACTTCATATGGCAGCCCTTGAATTAAGAATCTATAATAGATGTGGCAGAAAAGGCAATTTAAAAATATTTTTTTCTGAAAAGATTTTGGGACAGGGTTCCTAATGTAGTATATGAATAAATTACTTAGGTTCTCTGCATATTTTTAACTTGCACAAATACTGAAATACAGTTTGGCTTATTGATGTTTTGGTTCCAAATACATAAACCTCCCCTATTCAAAGTACTGCTTGCTTTAAATTCAACCCAGTGAGTACTTATTATCTCTCCTTGGCACAGAATATCTTACATTTGTCAATGGCATGTGTGAGTGTATAATATAATGTATAAAATATATATTCTACTTTACCAACCAGGCTGTGAATCCCCTGAGGGAAAGAACACGTCTGTTATCTTCTCAAATAAAGTGAAGCAAAAAATCTTCCCAGGACTTAGCACCAGAACCTTTTTATCACAGCAGGGACTCAAATAAATGCTTGTTTTTGACAAAGAAAGGGTAAAGAAACCAATTAGCTTTTGGCAATAACCTGAATACTAGAGGAATGTGAACAGATAATACCAATAAGTTCACATTGTTGTTAACAGAGAGATGTTGGCAAAGAGCAGCATTCATAACTATTTTCAAAATTGAGACAAGAGCAGAATTGTTGTCCTACAGCCACCAGCATGTTCAATGTTTCTCCAATCCTAATTCTTGCCAAGAGTTTCAAAGCCAGTCAATAGTGAATACATAGCTATTCTAAAAAGTATCTTCAAGCACTTTTTTCTCTTGGCTATCCATCTACATTCTCTTACTCTGAGAAGGTAATTAAGAAAATACGATTTTGCCAGATATATTTCCCCACCTCCTTTGAGACTTTTGCTGGTGACAGCCTTCCAAAACTAGAAAAGAAGCTCTATGCCAGCTGACCCTTCTGACTTGGTGCTGTACTGTGAAAATACAGAGCTTCAGAGGAAACAGCATACGTGTACAGGTGCCATCAACAGCACATTCTGAAAAGTAGTTCTATACATAAATATGAATGTCATTTCTTCCCCTACGGGAAAATTTTTAAAATGACAAATCAGCTTCCTGGACGGAAGGAGAGTGGATTCAATAAGTGTACTTGATTCAGCAAAGGGATAGGAGGAATTATAGTGAACTGACATTACAAATAATTTTGCCAGTGCTTATTACATGAATTTGGGTAAGTCACTGCTATTTAGTAAATGGGATTGAGAGTGAATAAAACACATTAAAAAAAATTCATGCAAGTTGCCAAGAAGAAATTAAAAGTATTCCTATCAGTTGCCAAATGGTTACCCAATTTCCTCTAGTTTAACTTGAAAACATCAGAGAATACATAAATGAAAATGGCACATTATTTTTCACCATATACAATTTTTCTGTCATTTTTGAAATTAAAAAAGTTTCAATGTAAAATATAATGCAAAATAAGGTCTTATAATAAACCTCAATGCCTTAGTTAATGAATTCCTGACAGAAGTAGACATGAAAGGTAATAGAGGATTTAGTATTTGATAGCTAAGTTTTCCTTTATGTACTGAAAAATATCCCCACAGTACTCTAGGAATAGATTTAATTAAGGCAAAATTCACTTGGCTGTTAGAAATAAACACTAAGTTAAACACACTTCAAAATAATCCAATTTCTTGTATATATTTTAAGAGAGGCCAGAACTATTTAAATGATATCAGCATCTTACAATAATTGACTCAACCTTTGCAAAGATGTGGTCCATACCCCTCTCTATTAGTTTTAGTAGGCTTTCATTCAATTTCATTATCTTCCAGGAAGCAATAGGAACTAGCTTCAGAGAACCTTTCAGTAGAAGGCTGGAACCATCATCATCTCCAGGGTTTTAAACTTGGGATTCTTAGGTCCTAGGCAGGCTTCCATTGTACTGCCAGCTTTTGGAAATTACATAAAAAATCATGCACTCAGGAGTATGCGAGGAGTATAAAATACTCAGGAGTATTTTATAAGGAGAAGACCATGTTTCATCAGAATCACAATGTGCATGGTCTGTGAACCCAGAAAGTTTCACAAAATAACTACTGAACTAGCCTACTTTCCAGATTACAAATAAGCCTCGAGAGTGACTGCTCCAAAGACAAACCTTGAGTAGCTGTAAAAGATTTAGAACCAGGTCTCTTGATAACCAATTAGTTTAGTGTACTACTTTGCTCAGATCATTTTTCTCAGTGGGCAGGTAAGAAAAAAAATGAGTGAATTGTGCACAGTACTTTTGTGACCACATTTTGTTTTAAGTAAGAGAGTAGTACCTTGATAAGAATACTATCTATAAATACAAAGTCTGAAGATATAGAAAGTAATATAGAAAGTCTGCATGAACCAAATAAAAAACTCATGGGCCTCCAAACAAACACCAAGCTGCTTCCAACCCAAGCTCAGACCCTCCCCTGCCTTATGACTCTATAGTATATGCTATGATCATCAAGCTGATAGAGAAAGCCTTTGGACTCCTTTAAGTGAAAAAGAGATCCCAAGACATCACATTATATAATAGGGAACTACCTCAATTTAACACGGCCCAGAGGTGTGGACTTCCCTGATACCACTGCCTCAACATGCCCACCCTGCTCCCAAACACACACACACACACACACACACACACACACACACACACACACACACACACACATGCACTCACTCTCTTCTAGATAGGTACAGGATGATTTCAAGGTATAGCTATATAACATTCAAACATTCAAATGAAAACAAAGCATAACATCTCACAAATTTATTTATTAAGGGAAAAATAATGAAATCATGATTAATTTCATAATTTTTCATGATCAATTTTAGGGCAGAATGTCACTAAAATAAATTAAGAAGAAATGTGCATTAATCCTGCCAAAGCACTCTATATCTTCTTGGTGTATCTAAAATAAGAAAGCATTTTCATTTGTATGTATGCATCAATGTGTGTATAAACATCTAAGCATATATTCTAGCTCTACCATTTATTTACTGTATGATGTTGGGCAAATTACTTAATCTCTCTGGGACTAGAGTTTCCTATTAGTAAAATGGAGTATTGACCTTACTGGATTGTTGTAAGGATTATATGTGGTAATTCGAGTAAAGAGCCTATCACATTTTATGATGACAGTAACAGCTATCAACACCATCATCACCACTATCACGAAGAGACACACTCTATTACTAACTTATGGGGAGGAAGGAGTTAAGAAGGATGCCTAAGACAAAACTCTTTATTAATGAAATGATTAAGCTATCATGAAAATTCAAACTATTCCCTGGGAGAACACTAGGAAGTCTGTTCAGCCCAGGTGTTTCATTGGGGCCACATTCTCAAGGACTTGGCATACTAGGGTTCTCCACCTGCAGCGGGTAAGACAGTTGGATTGACCTGGGTCAGTGGATCAATTGCCTTCTCTCCTTATATCTGTGGGCTGGGCTGCCTCAGGTGGTCCCAGTCTGTTACATCAGCTCCTGGTATGGGGGATCTGATTAGTCCAAGTGTTGTATCTCTGTAGCATCTCTGACCAGTAGCTTAACATAGTAAGTGCTCTGAACAATTTGCTTCCTTGGAAGTGAAATGCTTTGACAGCAACTTAAAAGATAATGGAATGCGCTTGGTACTTATGGAGAGAGACAGCATCACTGATGCAATGTCATTATGAAACAGGGAAAACCTCAAATCACGTCTGGCTTGAATGACTCTGTTGGGGTCATGCTATCCCATGACAGGGATCCACCTGAGGCTAAGGAACACTTACAAGCTAATAGCTTCCAGCACAAGCAGGATCTCAAGACTCCCAGTGGAGTCCATCTGTCACTGGCATCATACAAGTAATCATCCATATACTGTCTCCTTGTTAGGCAACAATCTTAAATATTTCACCTTAGAATATGTTGTGGAAAATGAAGAGTTTTACCTTTTCATATTCAGCAATGCCCAAGGTATTCCAGAGGGAGTATGAAATGCAGGTAGCAATTTTACCCCAAGTTCCACTGCTTTCTTTCGAAATATCTGAAAAGTTAAACAGTTAAGTAAGCTACTTTTGCAAGCAAAACAAAATGTATTATACCATTATCTCATAGTTAACACTTTTCCACTTAAAAATTTTAATTATCTTAAAAAGTGTTTCAAATTAATAGAATTACCTAATGAAGCAAGAATGGTCCAGGGACCACCACACTGTGGGGTAGTTATTCTGAATCTTGGTTGCACATTAGAATCATGGGGGGATACTTTAACACTATTGATGTTTGGATCCCACTCCTGAGATTCTAGTTTCGATGGTTTGGGGCTCCTGGATCAGGATTTTTAAAGCATCGCAAGCAATGCCTAGTGATTTCAATGTGTATGCCAGGGAGAGAACCCCATTGTCGGAGGGTAAGTCTTGGACTGAGAATCAGGAGATTTGGTCTTAACCCACCTTCAAGTCAGCACAGTTATTCACCATGGTATAGAGAAAGGAGAAGTTTTAAAAAGATATATTATTATTACAAGTAATCTATGTCCTCTCAGCCCCTTGCAGCTTTTACTTTCTCTAATGTTAAGTTAGGAGATATGGAAAACACAAAGTCAAATTAGGTATAGATTCTGCCCGGAGTTTAGTAGGGAAAATAATAAATGCACATACATATCTAGAACACAAATAAAATGAGAGCAGGAGATGAAATCCTGTAGGTATTTAGCTGAGCTCAGTAAGGCAATTTGGTAGATATAGCACTTAGATGAGGGCTGTGTGCAGCATTTTACTGGGGCTCATAATACCAGACACTGGGGTAAGGCGTGGGAAGTAAAGGGGGAATCCCTGGGAAGTCAGTGCAAGCACTGAAGGTGGCAGATGGGGGCCTGAAGAATAAACAAGGAACAGAGCACCAGGCAGGTGCCTGGTCCCTTCTCCTAGAAGCCGTATGATGGAGCACGGCAGGTTGGGAGCTTACTATTTCCTTGTGCCTCCTCCTCAAACAAGGGAGAAGGAGGAAGGCCGGAGGAACCCTGGAGAGCATGGAGAATTGAAGCAAATTCTCTCAGCCAATGGGGACGCATTCTTTAAAGCAACTGTTGAAGTCACATGTAGCTTCTCCAGAGGGATGGGCTCCAGTGCGTAAGTCCTGCTCTAAGACCTGAGCCTCCCCACAGAGAAATCTAGGTACTTGGGCTCTCTGACTGAAGGTAATCCAGTAATACCAATCCTGAGGCTACTTCCCAAACCCTACTCTTTTGGAATCCAACTCTCATTTAGTAGTGGAAGCTAAGAAAGAAATGAGTTTCAATATAAAACTTTGGTTGACAATCAGTTTAGATAAATTGACATTCCTTGTATGCAAACTAAGACATACATCTGTAGCATATAGAAAGTACTAAAAAACAGAGGTGCCATTTTTCCCACAAATTATTATTATAACTTTCATCAGAGGGGACAGTTTCCTGTATCAACCACTAACAGTGTATGGAAAGAGAGGAGAAAGAAAAAATTGAGCAAAGGGTATATTCTTCCTTCCTTTTCTCTGCCTTACTCTAGAGAATTCCACGTTGTCTTCTGCTGTAAGGATTTATTCAATCACTGCCCAGCCATCTGTTGACTGTCTGGTTTCTACCCAACTTTTTAAAGTGTTAATTAACTCCTTTTCAAGAAACTTACATAAGACATAAGTTAAACTATGTAATTAAAACACCATCTAGGATATAACCATACGGCATGGGAGTTAGGGGCTCATGCTTTGAAGCACGGTGCCTGTGTCTGAATCTCAGCTCCACGTCTTCAAATGGGACAATCTTGGGCAAGTTGCTTAATCTCTGTCCTAAGCTTCTTCGTCTATAAAATGGAGATAACAATAACATTTACTTTTTAAATGTTGTGGAAAGAATAAGATATTATATTTAAAGGCTCATAGTAATCACTCTTAAAGGATAGTCATAGTTTTTATGGTGATAATGATAATAGTGTCACCCCAAGGACTTGGCTTTTATCCAATAGCTGTTTTGGTGCCTTCTACGTACTGAGGTTCATATTCTCTCTCCCTCCCTATGTCTCTCTCTGTGTGTTACTCTCCACCTGCATGCCCCTCCCCATACATACTCTTAATCATGAGCATTTATTCTCAAGAGCTAAGGCCTCATTTCTTACCACTTATTTGCATTCCTGAATTCAACTTTCCATTTGAGCTCTAGTTCCTTACTTCTACCTACGTACACACATCACAATTTGGGGTCTTGTTGTCTTCTGAAACTTAACATGTCCAACACGGAATCAGTCATTTAAAATTATTCTAGGAAAATTTCCCCAGTTCCATCATTGACATTTATTGTTTGGTCTCTTGGACTAGAGAAAGCAGGCATTTTGACTTCTGATTTATAGCTCTTCAGTCACAAAGTATCATTGTTAATTCCTCTGAAATGTCTTGTATACAGCTCATTCCCTGATATAAGCATAGACTATGTTCTCATCACCAGGTACAGTGAAATTTATGATAAAAAAGAAGGCCTTCCTATCTAGCCTCCCATAATCTTTCCTTGTTTCCATTAATCTGTACCTATATTACCAATTTGCTCTTTTTACCATACAACTTTCTTGTTCAAGAAACCATAATGATTCCCTCTGTTGTCTAAAACATTAGGTCAAAACTGTTCCACTGACTTTTCAGCCACCGCTCTGAATCAGACTGTCTATCATCCCCTGTTCCCTCAAAGACTGCTCTGGCTCCAGCTTTTGAGTGTTCATAGTCTCAAGCATTCACGCAAATTCAGTCCATCTTAGCATCTTTATTTATACAGTTCTTTCCTTCTGAAACACCTTCTTCTTCCTCCTATTGGCCAATCCAAATTTACCCATTCTTTAAGGCCCAAATCATGTCTCAACTCCAGGTCAAGATCCTCACTGTCTGTGAACTTCCACACTGACAACTGGTATCACACAAAGCAGTATATGATTATAGAAGGTGAGATACAGATCTCAATGTTTTCTTGTGTGTCCTCTCTCGTGTCCCCTAATAATTCTTTTCTTTCTAAAAGTAGAGAAAAAGACCTCAATTTCTCCTTTGCTGCCTATTATATATCTCCAATCCAGTAATTATCTATTTAAATTTATTGATATTACCATAGTGCTATGAGTAGCAGGTGGGAAGATATTTATATTCTCAGTTAACATGTAGGAAAACAGTGGTCCTTTCCCATCTCAAGATTTTTGCACTTGCAGTTTCCTCTGCCTGCAAAGGTCTTTCCCTAGCTCTTTGTATGCCTGGCTCATTCTTATCTTCAGCAATCTGTTTATATGTCCTCTCTTATGATAGGTCTTTTCCTAACAACCCCACACAAAGTTGGCCACCATCATTTATTGTTTGTCATATAACCTTGTTTATTTGTCCCTCTATTTATCACATCCTAATTATTTTATTTGCTTACTTGTTTATTGTTTGACAACTCTACTAGATACAAGCTCAATGAAGGAATGGACTTTGTCTTGTTCCAGCATCCAGCAAAACATCTGCTTGTCAATAAATGTTCATTTAATAAATGAATGAATCAAAGATTAATTAACATATCTGGGGCATTGTAATAAGAAACCATTGACACAAAGTGCTTTGTCCTATTCCACTAGTTGCTACTATTTGCAAGTAATTATTATTTTAACTTTAAATATTCTCAATCTTGGACTCAATTATAAAATATTTTTGGACAATTAACCCATTGATGCTTTAAATAAAATCATACATGAGGCTGGATCAATTTCAATTCTTAATGTTTGATTTGTTCTCTCCTCCTGAGATCTGATGAGAGGTTACTAGAGGAGAAACCCAGATTCTAAAAGAGAACATCTTTCTACCTAAAATAATGAGCATGTAATAAAACTAGCTTATAAAATTAATATTGCTAAAAGCATGAAGGAGACATGTCACAAATCATTCTAAAGGGCAATTAAGTTTTAACTAACACATCTTAAATGATGTGTGGAACAGCACACTGTTGCAAAAAGTACACTAAATGGTACTTCAGTGCCTCTGAAAACTGGGACAGGTATGACGGAGAGTGCACCGGACCTGGGCTGGTCACTTGACACTTCTGGTTCTCAGTTTCCCTGGTAAAATGGAAGAGAAGGGCTGATAATTCAAGCTAGTATTCAGAAGCCACAAAACTAGCACCAAAATGTGGCTGGCAAAAAAGCAAGGTGAATTATCATTTTTTAAGACTGGAAGTGTTAATTTGCCACCCAATTCTTAGTCAAGCTTGGATCCCAGGGTTTGTTGGTACCTATATTTGGTAGGGAGGATTTTATAAAGTTAAGAGGGCAAAATGAAAAATGACAGTCATAAAATGTAATCCCTACTGATAATAGAAGACATTTTTTTAATGACCATTAAAAGAAAACAGAGTTTTTGTACAAGCAGCAATCAGTTAAAGATGGGCTGACATGTTATGATCCAGCAAGAATCTTCTAAAAGATTTTGCATTATAGAGATTTTGATTACATTCATAGTAAAAGTCAGAACTAATATAACTTGCTGAAAGAAGGGCGGTAAAATATGATGAAATAGCTCTTTCAAGCATGTAACTAACAAATAACTTTAAATAAGAACTATTATGGCCTAAAGTTATGAATTTCAAAATAACTACATCAAAATTGTATGTTTTCATTATACTTAAGTAACATCATCACAATCTTACTGCTGTTTTTGATTAACGGTTTAAAAACTTCAAAATATAAAATCTATCAAATAAACACATTTATCTTTTCACTTTACCCTTACAGATAGTATTAGACAAGGCTGTAAACAAGATGTATGGCTTTCTTTGCCTTTCTAGTTTGCAGTTCCCTAAAGAACTATATAAGAATATATACATGCCAGAGCAAAGAGTAAGGAAAAAAGAAATGAGTAAGAACAGATGGCTCTGGAAAGAAACATTTTTAGTTCAGACATGCTTCAGTTTGAAATGCACAATCACTATCAAAGCCTTTCTTCAAATGCTCATGTTGAAAACTTCACTGTTAAAAGATCAAACACTAATTCCCCATTAGTATAAGCAGAGTTTACCTGTTACTCATTTTCACTACATAAAGCTTTCAGCACAAGATGCCATTGATAAGATAAATATCTTCAGCTGAAAATAACCCATATATCAACTGAGTTGATTAACTTGCACGTACTATGGGCTAAATTCAATGACTCAACTTGTAAGTACTTATTGAGCTATTCTGGCTTTTCAATTTAGAGTGGAACCTCAAAAAGTTTAATTATCAGAATAAAGATATGTAAAAATAATAAATCCAGCAGCAATTTAGAGCCAGAAGAGACACCAAATGTCATCTAGTTTTCTAATCCTATTATACAGATGAGGAAACTGGGGTTTGGAGAAGCCCTTTTCTCCTAGGTAAATGCTCTGATGTGGGACGGTTTGCTGACAGCCACAGCCAAGTGAGTATCAGCTTCCTGCCATCTCATACCTGCCATCCTTTTAAACCGGAGGGACTCTCGCCTGTGGGCATACATCTTTCCTGCTTTTTTCTAATCTTCCTATTCTCTCTCTTTAATTGATTGAAATCTAAAACTGAAGTTGTCTTTTTTAATGAAAGAATTAAATGTTGAATGTTCTAGTGCATAGACATTTTATGCATTATGAACTACATTTTTCTTAAAAAAATGGTACATTTAATTAGATTACTGCTTTTGTCAATTGTTTTTCTTCCCTGTGATTTGATACAACAAAATTCAACTTTTAGCCTTCAGGAATTTAGATGAAAAGAATGTTATTTATTTTTCCAAAAAATAAAAGCAACTTATTTATTCAAAATAAAAAAAACAAAAAACATGCATGCTAACCTGCCAATAACCATGGGTTATAACCAAGAAGAATCAATATAACTGTCTCTCAGACTTGCATCTACTAATATATGAAAGCACAAAATTTAAACAAAGGAAAAAACTTCTGATTATAAGTATAATTAAAAAATCTAAATTAGAATGTTCTAGTGTATAGACATTTTATAATAGATTTATCTAGCTTTTTAAAAATATTTATTCTCATGAAAAAATTAACAAGTAGTAAAATCTTAAAAAGAAGTTGCTTCTATACTAGCCCCTAGTCAATATGACTAAATGTTGATAAATGAATGAGTAAAGTTGTATCCTGATATTGATTTTTTCCTGACAGATGACTTTCTTTTCATTCCCTAGTTCCCGAGTAGAGAGTATTTATAAAGTTAAGAGAGCAAGATGAAAACTGGGGAGAAATACTGAGGAGAATTTCACGCTGTTGTTCAGGGCAGGCATATCAGCACTGTCACCATGTGCGCAGCAACAAATGCCACCTACTCCTGCTGCGTGTCCCTGCACACCAGCCAGAGTGAAGGCCGCCTGGTGACAGGCACACTGAACTGGGAGTCAGGAGCCCTGGGGTCCAGGTCAGGGCTTGCTCCTCACCATCCCTTTAACTTCTCTGCCTGGTATTTAAGGCCATGGGCTTGTCTTATTTAATCTGTCACAATGAAGATAGGTCACTTCACTGCTCTAATTTTCTCTTTTGTAAAATGAGAACACTAGGTAAGACATTTTTTGAGGAACTTTTCTGCTCTTAGGATATAGTTTTGAGACTCAGTAAGCACTTACTATATGTTTACCCATGTGGTAAGGTCTATAGAGAGACATACAAGAAAAAATAAGATCCCTGATCTCAAAGAGCTTATAACCAGGAAGGCAAGTCAGCCACATAAAACTATATAAGCATAAAATATGCAACAACAGTGTAAACTAACATATAAGTAGAGAATCGATTATGTGATATATGCTGTAACTGTGGGAATAAAAAAAAGTGAGTTAGGTCTTAGTGGAGAGGAAAGGCTGGAGAGGCGGCGCTTACGTGGGTGCAGGTGTGTGCTTATTGGGGGTAGGTCAATAGACAGCAGTGTGTAGCTTTTCATGATAGAGAAGAGGTGGAAGTTTAGATTAATAGGTCTAGAAAACGGTAGGAAAGAAACAGACAGATTAAATAAGACAAGCTCTTGGCCTTAAATACCAGGGAGAGAAGTTAAAGGGATGGCTAACAGAGTACATCAGATGTCTTAAGGAAGTTCCAACACTCTTTACCTTAGTGCCTCCCACTTATGACAAGTGGAGTGATTTCTGGGTCATCAGTGTTAGGAGAAATAGGTATTTCTCACTGGTTACGGAACTTTTCTAAGACGCAAACATACATGAATGACAACACTAAAAAGCACTATGTTGGCTATCTGATAGAAGGAACATCTTGTGAAATAATTAGGGCCCTTCAAAACAAACAAACAAACAAACAAAAAAAACCAAAACAACAAGAACAAAAAAACATTTCCCAAGAAGAAAGTATATGTTTGTGGTAGAAATAAATGAGGAGGGGTGTGGGAGGAAGAAATAATGTGATGAAAATTATATGTCCTTCTAATACTCATTCAATATAAAAGTTAAAAATACACAGAAATGGGAGTGGAAATCCAGGGGCTCTACAGCTCTCGTGCTTAGAATTATCCTTAGGTGTAGCACACACTGTGTTATCATAGACATTCTAATTCCTAAAACACCTGCTCAAGAATAATGAATAACAAATAACAGCAAGAACAATAAATAACAGCAGAATAATCCAAGCTATTATAATAATCCAAGCTATACAGTGCTGAAAGCTGGGTTGTCGTCAAGCTGCTCATTCGATCTCCATTTACTTTAAATGGGAAAATCACCAACATGAGTTTAGAAAAATAAGCAGTATATAATATTGAACAATATTTAAAATTATATGAATATGCCTAATAGTTTCTGAACATACACTTCACATCAACAGGAAAGCATCTTTGTTTTAAAAGATATAATGCCTACTAAAGAGATGGAATTATGAAAGCATATATTCTTCTATCTGGCTATGATTTCTAATAGAACTTGCAGAATCCACATATAGAGGTTAATATATGATGTCATAGTGTTGAAATAGGGGCTGTTCTATTTACTATTCTTCTTGCAGGCAGACATCAGAAATCACTTAAAATATACAAAATCCAGGCTGGGGAATCTTTGTTCAAAAAAAGATGAGGAAAAAAAATGACAGCCTCATCTATGCAAGTACAGTGGGGCCTTTGTATCCTGAGTTCCACATCTGTGGCTTCAACCAACCACAGATGGAAAATATTAATAATAATGGTTGGATCTGTACTGAACATGCACAGACATTTTTTCTTGTCATTATTTCCTAAATACAACCATTTACATAGCATTTATATTTTATTAGGTATTATAAGTAGTCTAGAGAGAAAGTATATGGGAGGATGTGCATAGGGTATATGAATATATATGACTATATGTATATATACCATTTATATAAGGGTCTTGAGCATGTGTGGATTTCGGTATCTGTGAGGGGTCCTGGAACCAATCCCCCACGGACACTGAAGGATGGCTGTACATTGTGATTCCCTGACATTTTTGACTTATGAGGCAGTCTATATGCTGGTGAATTTTTCCAGTTCATTGAAGCTCACCTCTGAAGAGCTTCAAAACATTTATAGTTTAACCTTTTAATTTATATCAGTTTTAAAAACATGTTTATCTGTTTTTTGATTTAGTGAATGTACAGTGATCCTAAGGACTCAGCATCACCATTACATGCAGACTGTGTGATCTTGAACACTCACTGAACCTCCTTCTATGCCTCAGTTTCTAAATATGTGAGTAGGGAATCATTCTCCCAAATTACAAGGTAGTTATTAACACGATTAAATGCACAAGTAGTTTTTTAAAGAGCAATAACAGTTATCATCATTCTTCGCTATAAGATAGTGGTTCCCTCAGGAATAATAGAAGAATATTAGGCCTTTTGTCCACACACTAAATGGTCCAAAAGCTACTGAGCTATTATGTCTGCTTGCTGTAGTCCTACTGCTTCTTTCTGTTATTAGCTATCAGTTCGTTACAAAGAAGGCTTCTCATTGTTGTAGTGTATTCGTTCTTCTAAGGTGCTTATTTTGTAAACAGTTGTCTGCAAGAGGGCCTGAGAAGTCACATGTCTCTTTTGTGTCTACCTTATAGTGAAGGACATGAGCTTCAGGACATGTGCCCTTTTTGTGAGCTTTGGGACATATGCCCAATTTATAGGAGGGAAAGGGCAATGAATTACCATATTATTTAGCAGTAACAGTTTGCAAATTTATAAAGTAAACAGAATAATTATGTGCACATAGGTTTTGTTTTCTTTTTAAAAAAATACACAATGTAAGATACTCCTACATTCTATTTAAGCAGATGTAAACCCACCTGGTTTGCATCTAATCCCATTAGGCTGGTGCCTTTTTATTTCTGCATAACCATCCTTTATCAAATATTATACACTGATAACTCTAAACTGCCTTTGAGCACAAAGCCCATATGTCACCTGATGGATGAACATTTTAAGTTATCAAATGGTGACACTGCTGGACAGAAAATTTGGCAGCAATGCTATTTTTGTCTTATATTTGTGTTCCTCTAGGCAAGTTAACTAACCTTTCTTAGCCTCAGTTTCTTCATCCACAAAATGCAGAAACATATCTTTGCACCTTACACAACTCAAAAAAGTTTTTTGCCCCACATTAAAATTAAATTTTTATTTTTTCTTATTATACAGTGAATATATTCTCATTACTGAAAATCATAAAATTAATAAAAAATATAGAATCCTATTAATCCTGTCTACTCAGACACAACTATTATTAACATCTTAAGTGTCTAAATGGTATGGATACATTTTTTTTGAAAAATGGCATCATTCCATATATACTACTTTGTAATGTTTTAAATCCACTCCCACCCATTTAGTCTATATTATATACAACATTCTATACCAGGGGTCAGCAAACATTTTCTGTAGAGGGTTAGGCAGTACATATTTCAGGCTTTGCTAGTCATATGCTTTCTCTCTCTTGTTTATTTATTTATTTTTCTTTTATAATCCTTCTTTTATAAACATCAGTCATAGCTCTGGTAGTACAAAAACAATTCTCAGGCCGAAATTAGCCAGAGAGCTGTAGTTTGCTGACTCTTGTTTCAGATCAATGGATTTATTTCTGAAACTTCTTTTAAAAAAAATAGCTATATAGTACACTAGTTCTGGTGTAATAAGGATACAGCAGAACCTATTTAGCCAGTCCTTTACTAGTTGACCTTAGGTTTTCATTGTTTTGACATTATAAACAGCTGTGGAATGAATATCTTGCACATATTTGTATATATAACTATTTCCTCAGGTTAAATGTTTAAAAGTACAACTTCTGGTCAGAGGACATTCACACATTCATTCACTCACTACCTATGCTTGTAGGGTCAATGTAGCCACAGACAGAATGTAAATAAATGGGTGTGTCTGTTGTACTTTGCTGACCCCTCGATTATGTTAACTTGATTGACAGCCTCTTAAATATTTTTCATTTAAATTAAGAGATTTTAAAATATTTTCATATATCCTATTTCATGACAACACTGCATCTGCTTTTAACAGATCAGAGTTATATTCTTATAGCACTATAAACAATTCAATGAAACAATGCCCTGTATTCATAACAATCATCACCAGAATATCAAAATGTCACATGACAATATTTTTCTTATTCAAAGAGTTTTGAAAATATCAAATTGAAATAATTTGGCAGACATTTCCTCTTTAAAATACAAGTGTAATAACAGGAAACAGTTTATCTTGTCCACTGCAGCCACTCATGTAATATCTTAATGTCCTGTGTTTTTTTTTTAAAAAAAGCTTTTTATTTTTTTTATTTTTTTTTTTTTTTTTGAGACAGAGTGTCACTTTGTTGCCCGGGCTAGAGTGAGTGCCGTGGCGTCAGCCTCGCTCACAGCAACCTCAAACTCCTGGGCTTAAGCGATCCTACTGCCTCAGCCTCCCGAGTAGCTGGGACTACAGGCATGTGCCACCATGCCCGGCTAATTTTTTCTATATATATTTTTAGTTGTCCAGATAGTTTATTTCTATTTTGAGTAGAGACGGGGTCTCGCTCAGGCTGGTCTCGAACTCCTGACCTTGAGCGATCCACCCGCCTCGGCCTCCCAGAGTGCTAGGATTACAGGCGTGAGCCACCGCGCCCGGCCTAAAAAAAGCTTTTTAAAGCTATCATACACACACATATTTCAATTTAGTTTAAATTTCCTAACCTAAGTTACAAATTTCCAAAAAGGAACCTCTTTTATAATTGAGTTTTTTAAAATGTCAATCCATTTACTGAACAAATATTTATTTAGTGCCTAAGTGCTATACGCCAGGTCACACGAGCACTTGGGATACGTAGCAAACATGGTGACTGTGGTCAGTGACTCACAGCAACGCTTGACTTTGAAGTGTGACACTGGAAAAACGTCCACAGAGTGGTAATTCATGATACACTGGAAAAGATCAAGTAATAACTTCTATTTCCTCCTCAAAAAGAAAATGAAGACGAGTATAATACTGTGAGTACTGCACAAAGTAATCACACAAATCCTGGCCATCAGTCTTTCCCCATAAAACTGGCACATGTATCACAGACACACAGAAAGAGAATTGTACACAACTGTGAAGAAAGTTTTCATTTAGGTGCTTTTGAAGATCTTAAATTCGGCTTTAGACAAAGCAGACTTCCCCCCCAATATGATTTATGTACATTATATGGACATCTTTTCTTCCATGACTGATCAACATCTTGAAGGTTATTATTCAGATAGGGATCATTCTAATAGCTAAGGAACTGATCTATCAGATTTGTTCAAAAGAACTAGTTCTCACAGAAGAAAGAGACCACAGCACTGTGTGTTTAGAAAAGTAAGATTCAAAGTACTGAGTGGAGAAAACACAGGCAAGCAGGACAAAAGGGGAGTAAGATGAAAGTGACAGGATGGACTGCAGCCCAGTTCCTGGGCCAGGCGGCGGACAGAGACTATGAACAAACTCCATAAAATCAAGGTGCAAAAGACAGAGTTCAGCTACTTCAGCATTACACAAGTAGAATGCACTAGTTAATGTGAATGCTGAAAATCTGACCTGCTATGACATAGAATAAAAGTGAGGTATTGTCACTCTGGCCTTAATTTTTAGTCACTCCAAGGCAGTACTGCTGAACTGTTGAAGACAAATGACTCAGAACCCTGGGAAAAAGAAGTTATCTTTTTAAAGGGGTTTTGATAGAAAAAGAAAAAGAAAAATGTTATGGTGAAGTCCAACATGGATCTTTGATATTAAGGAAATAAGATTTCAAAAGGCGCTTTAAACATCTTCATCATATATTAATGATAGAAATTTGTGTCACATATTCTTCAGAGATTTTAAGAGGGCTCTTTTATCTGCTTTATTTGCTTTATTTAACTGGAGTTTTTTCTAATATAAATGAAACCTCAAGTGGTTTAATGCTCCATTTGATAGATACAATGTTTGTAAGAGTTTAGAAAAGGAGCTGTATTATGATCTCTAATAGAAGAAATGTTTCCCTCAATTCTTGACCTTCTAAATTAGGACATGATTTCCTAAACGGTGGTGACAGCCAAAGTATGATGTGTATATATATATTTTTAGCTAACTTTCTATTAATAAAAAACAATTCTGTTAATTGTAGAGAGGGAGGTTTCATGGTCCTAGGTCAGTGGTTCTTGAAGTGTGTTCCTGGGATGGGCAGCATTGGCATCACTGGGAACTTGTAAGAAACGTAGATTATTAGGCCCCACCCAGATCTACAGAATCAGAAGCTCTGAGAATGGAGTCTATAAATTTGTGTTTTAAACAGCTCTCCTTGGGATTCTGATGCATACTACAGTGAGAACCACTGACTTACGTGAACTCAGGTAATTCAACAAGAATGGGAAATAAACTGATTGGAAACAATACTTAAATCAAAATATTTGTATAACACCACAGGTACTATATTATTTCTGCAGTGAACAAAGCAAAAATATTTAATAATCTTTAGCAAATAGTACAAGAGATTAAACCATGAGACGCTGAATTTGCAGTTTAATAATCAACTCTCCATTTGCTGTTATATTTAAGAGCAAATAGGACAATTTCTAAACAAATGGCATGTAATCACTGTATAATTGCAGGCTTTATGTGCTTGCTGCTGTTGTTTAGGAGCTTATTTTATTATTAAGTCATGTCTCTAAGTCATTTAATAGCATACAAATGAAAAGATATGGTCAAATTTATGAGGACAAGAATGAACCTCCTGTGACTACTTTACACCACATTGAGAGTCTAATTATTGGTTCACAACACAGCATTTAGTAGTTTTTTCCTCTCTTCATACAGACTATGTTGCAAGTCAGCACACAATAGTATCCAGTTTCAAAGGGCTGTTATATGTAAAGTAGCTATTTTATCTATTTGTGATAGTTCACAAATAAATAACACTGTTTTAGCATAGGACTGACCATACAAGGTTAAAAACATTTAAAAAACAATTCTTTTTTAACCGTGAGAGCTATGCTAATACTATACATTTAGAATACTATAACTGAGAAACATCCGTAAAATGACATATGGTTTTTATTAAATGTGAAGAAAATTCACATACAACTTTCTTGAAATACAGCTTGGGATTCTTTTCATTAAAGTTCTTAATAAAAAAATCAACAGGAAGGAAATGCAAACTAGTAGATATATGTAAATATTTCTTGATGTCTCGATCCCGCAGGAAACGAAAAATTTAAATAAATAAGCATTTAAGAAGGTTTCCTAAGATCTTTCTAAATTCTTTTTACACCAGCTAAACTTCATCTATCAATGATTGATTAGAATCTACAAGGAGTGGGGAAATCAACATATTGAATTTGTGCTGGTTGATCTTTTTATATTTGAAAAATCAAATGGACATTCACATTTGAATAATCATAATATGGTGAGAAACCAGAAAATTTCCCACTAAGATCAGGAACAAGGCAAGGATATTCCCTCTCGTTACTGCTTTTCAATATTGTACTGGAAGTCCTAGCTAACACAGTAAGACAAAATAAAGCAAATAAAAATAAAAGGTATACTGATTGGGAAGGAAGAAAAATAAAACTATCTTTGTTTACAGATGACATAATGGCTTATGTAGAAAATCTGAAAGAACTGACAAAAACTCCTGAAAATAATAAATGATTACTGCAAGGTTGCAGGATATAAGGTTAATATACAAACATCAATTGCTTTCCTATATACCAGCAATGAACAAATGGAATTTGAAATTAAAAATACAATGCCATTTACATCAGCACCCCCCCTGCCAAAATGAAACACTTAGGTATAAATCTAACAAAATATGTACAAGATCTATATGGGGAAAACTATAAAACTATAATAAGAAAAATCAAAGAACAGCAAAATGAATGGAGAGATAGTCCCATGTTTATAGATAGGAAGACTCAACACTATCAAGATGACAGTTCTTCCTGCCTCGATTTTTAGATTCAATGCAATCCCAATCAAAAAAATCCTAGCAAGTTATTTTGTAGATTTCAACAAATTTGATTCTAAACTTTATACAGAGCTGGGTGCAGTAACTCACACCTGTAATCTCAGCACTTTGGGAGGCTGAGGTGAGAGGATCACTTGAGGCCAGATGTTTGAGATCAGCCTGAGCAATGTAGTGAGACCCCATCTCTACAAAAAATTTAGCCCCAGCTACCCAGGAGGCTGTGGCAGGAGGATCACTTGAGCCTAGGAGCTCAAGGCTGCAGTGAGCTATGATTGAGTCACTACACTCTAGCTTGGGTGATAGAGTGAGACCCCATCTCTAAAACAAACAAAGAAAAACAAACAAACACAAGTTTATGCAGAGAGGAAAAAGCCCACTCAATACCGAACAATAACAACAAAGTTGGGGGACTGATACTACCCAACTTCAAGACTTTCTATAAAGATACAGTAATCAAAACAGTGTGATATTAGTAAAAAGAATAGATAGATGAACGGAACAGAATGGAGAGACCAGAAATTGACCCCACATAAATATAGTCAACTGATCTTTAGACAAAGGATCAAAGACAATACAATGAAGAAAAGATAGTCTTTTTAACAAATGATGCTGGAAAAACTAGATATTCACAAAGAAAAAAAAAATGAATCTAGACACAGACCTTACACCCTTTACAAAAATTAATTCAAAATGGATCACAGACCTAAATGTAAAATACAATTTTATAAAATGCCTGGAAGATGACACTGGAAAAAATCTAGATGACTGTGGGTTTGATGATGACTTTTTAGATGCAACACTAACAGCACAATCCATTGAAAGAAGGCATTGATGAGCTGAACTTCAATAAAATTAAAAATTTCTGCTTTGCAAAAGACACAGTCAAAAGAGTGAGCAAGCAAGCCACAGTCTGGGAGAAAATATTTGCAAAATGTATATCTGATAAAGAACCATTAACTAAAATATACAAAGAACTCTTAAAACAAACATCCCGATTAAAAAAATGGGACAAAGACCTTAACCGATACCTCACTAAAGAATCAACACAGATGGCAAATAAGCATATGAAAAGATGCTCCACATCATATGTCATCAGGGAAATGCAAATTAAAACCACAATGAGATATTAAAATGTACTGATTAGAATGGTCAAAATCTAGAACATTGACAATACCAAATACCGGTGAGGATGCAGAGCAACAGAAACTCCCATTCATTGCTGGTGGGAATGCAAAATGGTACAGCCACTTTGGAAGATGGTTTGGCAGTTTCTTACAAAACTAAACACACTCTCACCATACAATCCAGCAACAGCATTCTTTGGTATTTACACAAAGGAGTTGAAAATTTATGTCCACACAAAAACTTGCACCTGGATGTCTATAACAGCATTTTTAAGACATATAGAATATTTAAATATACCTTATATCTGAATTATGCTTCCTTTATGTTGAAATATAATCTATAATTTATACACATCAAGCTAATTCAATACATTAAACATTCTTTTAGAAAAAGAGAGAGTAATCCAAAATAGATCTCAAGCTTTAAAATAGATTCCACTAAGGTTGGCTATACTTCTGGATAATCCTTAAAAAAATTTATGTATTTAAAAATATATTTAGATTTTAAAGACACACAAATATAAACCCTTCCACCCCAGCACAAACACACAAATATATAGCCTAGTATAATACCATAAGACATACACCATAGTAACCACTATCCAGATCAAGAAATAGGACTTTACCAGCCACCCTCAAAGTCCTATGTATGTCCTGTCCCATTATACCAAATAGTTCTTCCCTCTTTCCAAAAGTAACCACATCCTGGCATTTACTGTCTTAGTCTTACATTTCTTTATATTTTACCAACCAATTCTGCATCATTAGACGCTATAGATAGCCATGATCATTTAAAAAAAACTGTGACTTTTAAGCCTCTTACTTTAAACCATACGCCATTTTTCTCTTTCTTTTCCTTATAATTTATAGGGACAAACTTGGGTCATTTGAACTGTAGGAGACACATTCTGTGTTTTCCTGATTGTATATGTGTGGTGAAGTTCAACACATTCTTCTTACTGTATTTCTAACAAATTGGAAGCTGGATTCAGAGACTTTATCCCTTTGGCAAGACAATAGGTGATATTTTATCAGGAGGCACTTAGGAATAATTTTAAGAGACACTTTGCTTATCTACTATTTGGTTACCAGTATTACAGTTCATGTATGAGAGGGAAGGTATATGCCTGATTCTTTTTCTTTATTTACCAGTTTACAAGGTAATAAATTGCTTCTCTGTCATTCTTTAAAGGTGATCAATTACTTTTGCTTTTTAATATCATTATGAACTTATTAATTTATTTTTAATTTATTTGTACTTTTTATTAGAGATGTGGGTCTTGCTATGTTGCCCAGGCTGGCATTATACTCCTGGGCTCAAGCGATCCTTCCACCTCAGTGTCCTGAGTAACTGGGACTACTAGGCACACACCACTGAGCCTGGCCTGAGCTTATCAACTTAAAAATACTCAATGGGTTTTAATGTATTACATTTCTTATTTTTCCTGAAACTCAAAATTCTCATTTTTGGCCAGTGAAAGCCTCTTTCAGTTGGCTCCTGAGTCCTTTGACATTACTCTAGTCTAAGTCTTTGTTAGCTTCCTTGTTATGAGGTTTGATGTTTCAGACTAATCTTGTACATTTCCAATTTCAGTCATTTCTTCAAGAAGCCTTGGTTAGTGGAAAATATTAATTCAAGGCCACAATCTGTGTGTCAGAGATGTTCATATGTACTGATTTCATCATAGTTTCTAGAACTTTTCAAGAGAGACACATACACATATGCATATTTATGCTTTTAAGATAAAATACCTCATATGCTCATACTAATATTTTCAATTATAATTTAGAACTATCATGTTTTTCAATACCTTTACAATACAATTCACCCATTTAAAGTATACACTTCAGTGGTTTTAGTATACTCACACTAAACCGATTCACCACAGTCAATTTTAGAACATTATCATCATCCCCAAAAAGGAGCCCTATGTCTATTAGCAGTCACTCCACATTTCCCCCAACCCCCCCAGTCCTAGGCAACCACTAATCTACTCCCCTTCGATATGGATGTGCCCATTTTGGACATCGTAACAGTATGTGGTCTTTTGGTTGTCTGAAGCTTGTTGTCTGGTAGATTCATCAGGAAAGGCTCCTGGAAACAATATTCCCTAAATTCATACATGGTGATAATAGTTTGCCTGTGTCCTTTAGACCCGAAAATCAGTTATTATGGATATAAAATCTTTGCTTCTCATTCTCACCATAGCTTCCAGAATTACCCAACTGGTCATTAAAATGGGAGCTCTATTTGTAATGGAATGCAATCTACATGCAAATTTGGGGTAAGAAATGAGTTAAGACTGTGGCCATTTCATAAGTCAACAATAGTGCATGTTCCCAATTGTTTCTGTGTCTATTGCAGTGTACTGTTTTCCTTGAAGTGCTTCTCTACTTTTTAGCATCTCCCTTCTACTATTAACCAACCACTTTCTCTTCCATAGAGCAGAAGATCTTTCCAGGGGAAAAAGATGCCCAACTTTTTAAATTCTTTTTCATTCACAAATATTTACATATCTGGGCTACCTAAGCATTGTATAGCAAGAAGCACAACTCCACATTTCACCAGAGGAGTCAATGTGTTTACATCCAAAATGGGTTAAGAAGTTTTGAATAATAGGAAGAAAATTTCTCCTGCCACACCCCTCCCCTAATTTATAACATTCTGTGAACTTAAAAATCAGTGTATCATGGTTCCAGAAAATTGGATTTAAAGGCATTCTTAAAAGACATTTATTTCACATTCTGTTATTTAAATCAATGAAAAAAATCTTAATGTGATGCAAGGTTTTGCTCTAAGTAAGTAATACGGTGAGTCAACAGGGTGTAAGAAATCAGAATTCAAGATTCTAAGGGCCATATTCTTTCCATTCTATAAGAACTACTTCTTAAGTTCATTAGGTGGATGTCTCCTAATACAATACAATGACTATTTCAAGTAGCCCCCTATTTACAAATGGTTTCCCTATAGGCTAAAAATTTTGCAATTTTTCTTACAAACACAATTATAAGTAGTTAGAGCCTCAGATTATTATATAAGAGTCCACTTCCATTACAGGTGCTCAGACAAGTAGCTAATATCCCAAAACTGGAAGGAGAGGCATTGTCTTAGGGTGGAGAAGGAAGTAAAGTTAAAGGAGATATTATCAGCTTTTTATCACATCTATAGATTCCCCAAAACATTTTTTAAAGGTTAAATATTTCAAAAATACAGACAATTCAATATCTGTGTAGCCATAACCAAGCTCTAACAATTCATATCATGACTAGTCTTATAGTCATATTTGCTCTAGATTTTTAAAAATACGGTAAAATGTAACAAATTTTAAAAAATACAATTTCTAATTATCCTGGGTAAAACAAGTCTAGATTTTGATTTGTGAAGCCTCATCAGTTTCTGGTGTAGACTGTGTCCTTCCCTTTTTACAGTCACCTCTTTTATCTCTCAGACCAGGTTTTCTTTTTTCCCTGGTTCATTAAGGAACAGCTTTTCTCTTACTCTATTCTTCCTCAAGTAAGCATGCACTCTTTTTGAAGTTTCTTAAGGGCCATTTACTGCTTGTAACAACAGAAAAAGGGCTCTTTGCTATGTCTTCCCTAACACCTTCTTTCAATTAGATCCTGTAGGCAAAGACAAAAATCACTGATCCTACCGGGTGCCTCAGTAGCCCCAAATTTCCTTCTATATTAGTAATGAACATAAACTTTAATTATTATATGCTTATCTATAATAATTATTGTAATCAAAAGTGTGATACATTTACCACAAATAATTCTACTCTTTTGACTTTTAAATGGTTGATAAAGGAAAACGCAAAGAGATTACAAAGGCCCAAGTTATTTCTTTAACAATACAAAATACATGTTTTTTTTCTTACATTTCAGAATTTTATGGGGGTACACATATTTTGATTACGTAATTTGCTTTCGTACAGTTTGTGTCAAAGTTATAAGTGTACCCTTCAGTCAGTGTGCACCGTACCCGTTAGATGTGAATTTACCCATCTCCTCCTCCCCATTCCTACCTACTTGATTTCCCCTGCATTTTACTTCCATATGTGTACATTAAGTGTTAATTGATTAGTTTCAATTTAGTATTGAGTACATCTGGTGTTTTGTTTTGTTTTTTTTCCATTCTTGCGATACTTCACTAAGAAGAATGGCCTCCAGTTCCATCCAGGTTGTTAAAAAAGATACTAGATCACCACTTTTTTTTTATGGCTGAGTAGTGCTCCATGGTATACATATACCATATTTTATTAATCCATTCATGTATTTTGGGGCACTTGGGTTGATTTCACATCTCTGTGATTGTGAGTTGTGCTGCTGTAAACATTTGAGTGCAAGTGTCTTTTTCTCTTTAGGTAAATACCCAATAATGGGACTGCTAGATCAAATGGTAGGTCTACTTTTAGTTCTTTGAGATATCTCCATACTACTTTGCAGAGAGGTTGTACTAGTTTGCAGTCCCACCAACAGTGTGAGTGTTCCTATCTCTCCGCATCTACGCCAGCATTTGTTGTTTTGGGACTTTTTGATAAAAGCCATTTCACTGGAGTTAAGTGATATCTCATTGTGGTTTTGATTTGCATGTTCTTGACAATTAGAGATGGTGAGCATTTTTTCATATGTTTCTTGGCCGTTAGTCTACTTTCTTTTGAAACGTTTCTGTACATGTCCTTTGCCACTTTTTAATGGGGTTGATTTTTTCTTGCTCATTTACTTGAGCGCTTTGTAGATTCTGGTTATCAGGCCTTTATCAGATGTACAGCATGCAAATATTTTCTCCCATACTGTAGGTTGTCTGTTTGCTCTATTGATTGTGTCTTTGGCTGTGCAGAAGCTTTTTAATTTGATCAGGTCCTATTTATTTACTTTTGTTGTTGCTGTGACTGTTTCGGGAGTCTTCTTCATAAATTATTTGCCTAGGCTAGTATCTATAAGAGTTTTTTCCAACATTTTCTTCTAGAATTCTTATAGTTTCATGCCTTAGGTTTAAGTCTGTTATCTGCAGTGAATTAATTTTTGTGAGTGGTGAGAGGTACAGATCTTGTTTCAACCATCTACATGTGGCTATCCAATTTTCCCTGCACCATTTATTGAATAGGGATTCTTTAACCCAGCATATGTTTTGTCTGCTTTGTTGGAGATCAGATGGCAATATGAGGAAAGACCATGTGATCCTCTCAATAGATGCAAAAAAAACATTTGACAAAATTCAGCACCCCTTTATGATAAAAACTCCTAACAAAGTAGGCATAGATGGGACATACCTCAAAATTATTAAAGCCACAGCCAACATCATACTGAATGGTGAAAAACTGAAAGCATTCCTGCTTAGAACTGAAATCAAACAAGGTTGCCTACTATTACTACTTCTATTCAAGATAGTGCTGGAAGTCCTTGCCAGAGCAATCAGACAAGAGAAGGAAATCAAGGGCATCCAAATGGGGAAAGAAGAGGTCAAACTATCACTCTTTGCTAACGATATGATATTGTATCTAGAAAACCCCAAAGATTCAACTAAGAAACTCCTGGAATTGATAAATGAATTCAGCAAAGTTTCGGGCTATAAAATCAATGGACACAAATCAGTAGCTTTCACATATGCCAATAACAATCAAGCTGAAAATCAAATCAAAGATGCAATACCATTCACAAGAGCATCAAAGAAAATAAAATACTTAGGAATATATTTAACTAAGGAGGTGAGAGACCTATATAGGGAGAACTACAAACACTGTGAAAAGAAACTGCAGAGGATGTAAACAGATGGAAAAACATATCATGCTCATGGTTCTGCAGAATCAACATTGTTAAAATGTCTTTATAATACCCAAAGTGATTTATAGATTCAATGCAATCCCCATTAAAATATCAACTTTATTTTTTTCAGACCTCAAAATAATAGTTACATGCTTTGTGTGGAACCAGAAAAGACCCCAAATAGCTAATGCAAGTTTACATGCTATTTTGTATCATACTTTGGGTATATTTGTTTATGAGTGTATGTTTGTGTGTGTGTGTGTGTGTGTGTGTGTGTGTGTGTGTGTGTGTAACAGAGGAATCTTGTTACTACAAGCAACCTTTGTCTTTTCAAACTGCTTTTGATAATACAAAAACTAAGTAGCTGCATCTGAGATTGTGCAAGGATTTATGACCAATCTGTTTACTTAAGCTTTGTGTCACCTCCATTTCCATGTGAACTGAGGATAATATTAGCAGCTAATAGATGTTGTAAATAAACAACCTTCTAAAATGGAAATCTATGAACTGACTATAAAGAAGGAAATCCAATTATCATTAAGTAAAGTCATTTTCTTTATGAAACAGATGTCAGAAAGGGAAAAAGGTGACTTTCAAGACTTTACAGGCTGGGTTCTAGTAAGAAAGTTTTAAAAATTCAAATCTTAAGAGAGACTAGAACTAAACCTGAGTAAGACTCGGGGCAAAAGTTTAGTAATGATTTTTTCCAAGTCTGTTGCGCTTTTCCTTTAATATTGTTCTGATCATAAGAATATTACACATTCACTATGGAAATTCTGATGAGTACAGAAAAACAAACAGGCAAGGGTAAAGTTCAAGTACCAACCAGAAGCAAATATTGTTTATATTTAAAAATACTTCCTTATGTATTTTTCTCTATATTGTCTCTAGCTAAAATCATCTTATACATAAAATGTTACATCCTGCTTTATTTTTTATATCCATACTTGTCCATGCCATTAAATAAACAAGCATAAATTTTAATGGTTGCACAATATTCTGTGATATGAGCATTCTATGATTTGTTCTACCATTCCCTTACTGCTGAATATTTGAGATGTTTCTTCTTATTTACTAAATGCATAAAATATTTTCATTAACTGCTTTAGGCATAATGTGATTACATTTTGGATTATTTCTTTTGGATAGGCTCCCCAATGCAGAATAACTGGAACTAAATAAACACCTTTCTTAAGGATCTTCTTATATACACAGCACTTAATCATTTTTTCAGAACAATTGTATCAAATTACATTTCCATCAGCAATGTCTGCCCTTCTCCCACCAAACTGGGTATTAACATGGTTTTAGTCTTTGTTAATTTGACAGGAAAAAAGGGAAGGAGAGAGGAGTCTAAGAGTTGGTATTTTATGTTGAGTATTTATAAACTGGGTAAATGGTGATTCTGCATCTGTTTGGACATGGAGGAAAGCACTGAATAGATAAGTAAAAGTAGTGGGAAGTGCAACACCAGGTAGTGGTGAAATGAGTTTGAGAACACTTGACAGTGTGAGAACTGCCCATTTATATGAGTACTAAGTAAACTCCATTATTTGAGGGGGCCTCCTAAGACTTCATAATGGGTTGTACCCCTACAAAAAATTCCTGGCAGATGCCAGGTCACTGGATCTAACCTTAGTTTAACCTTAGGAGCACTGGTTTTAAGTGCTCTCATTTGAGAAAAATTAACATAATTAAAGAAAAACATACTATAAAATGTTGGTTCACTGCAAATCTGCTACTATGTGAGTAGACATTTTAATCATTTTTTTGCAGTTACTTTTATGACATATGACAATAAATCTAAGCTTTCTTTCCTCATTTTTTCTAAGTGAATAAAATATAAAGAGCAAATAGGCAACTGGCTTCCAAATTTTTATTCATAGTCTGGAGAAATTCATTAAAGTGCCGTCAACATATGGTAGATTTATGAGCTATTTCTAAATGCTTTTTGGAATTCTCTAATTACATAAAAGCATACCAATTGTATTGGTAAGCCTTCACAATTTATATCTGTTGATAAAGCCAAAATATCTTAGTTTCATTTAAAATGACAAGGTACTACCTTTTCTCTTCATATTTCTTCATCAGAAGATAGAATTCAAAAACTGAAAATAAGATTCTTTTTTCTAAATTGTGTAACTTTACCTCATTCAGTGCTCTCAATTACTACCATCCTCAATATGCCTGACTTATAAAGTTGAATGTGTACCTTAATTGTTACACAATGTCACACTAAAATGTAGGTATAAATTTATCAATATTCTGAGTTATATCTGACACTAATTTAGAATAAAAGAGTGACTGAAGCTGAAATCACATGGGTATTTTATATTACATGTGTTGCAAGGAAAATGAGAATTTTTACAACTTGAATGAATTATATGGAAAAACTCAAGGGGAGCTTTGTGTCTGTGTTTTGAGAAAGACTCAAGTACAACGCATAAATAATTTCAAATACAACTTGAGCAAAATTCTATTAACTCACAAATGTTATGAGTGTTATCACTGTTTAGTTTTCACAATTTAATTATTCTTTGCTGTTCGGGAAGTGGAAGATTTCATGGATTATAGAAGATTGCTGCTAGTTTATAAGGTTGAGATGTTTCACTGATGAGCAGGTAAACCATTAAGAAAGAAAAGGTGTGGTCCTAACCCTGGTAACACTGGTTTTGGGAATAATACGTGGGCAGGGTCATGGGCTTTGGCGAGGATGTCAGCCTCTAATCCTATTTCTCTCGCTTCCTGTGCGATGAAGAAATTAGCTTCTCAGAGGTTCAATGTCTCTACAACAGGGAGATTATGTACTTTCCCCAGTACTGATACTGTGTACCTGGCACACCATAAACCCTCAAAAAATGGTCTTATTACCACCATTATCATCACCGTCGCTGTCCTCCTCCTCCTTCTTCATCCCAAAGGAAGAAAAGAAATCAACCACAAACTCAGAACTCTCAGATTCCTCTGTTTAGAATGTTTCCTCCAAATCTTCATAGTGGATCCTTCATACCATTAAGACTGTGGCTCCAATTTGACCTACAGTTGTCTTCATAATTTCCCTCCCTGCCCTCCATCACTCCATGGCACGATTGTATTATATTTTCTTCACAGCACTTATTGCTATCTGCAATTATCCTGTGAACTTGTTCAACGTTTTATCCCACTAGCATGTAAGTTTCATGCAAGCAGGGACCTTGTCTAATTTGTTCATTGCTGAATCCTCCAGAGACTAGAACACGGCCTGGCATATAATATATGCTCAACACATATTTGCTGAATCAAGGAGTGAATCATAAGGGACTAAACATGTTAATAATTGAAAGCCTGACCAGATGATGGAGGAAAGTCCACTATGACTAATTCTTCAGGGTTAAACTTTGGGTTAGTATTATTCTAAGTCTAGTTATAAAGCATTAGAAAGCAGAAACTCAACATAAATGTTCTAGTTGTTATTTGAACTTACAGTTAAGCCTAAATTAAATAATGCACCGTACTTTCTACCTGAGTAGGGGAGATGCATGAGAGAAAACTAAAGAAGTCACTATTAATAATCATAATACTAAGTTAGACCTAAGAACTGAACACAGAAGTTAGCAATGATTTATAGATTATAGCAATTCCAACTATTATATCAGGAACTTAAAAAATCTGTTAAAATATGATTGCACAAGTAAATACATCAACTTAAATGGTATTTGTAAAACCAACGTGACAATCTCTTCCGCTTATCTTTTCTAACCCTAGTCTTCTATCTAATGGCAAGAATGAAAAACAAAACAAAAATGTTTGGAATAAAGAGCTGTGAAAAAGAATTCTTCTGTTCTATGCCTACCCCATTAAAGCTCTTGGATTTCCTCATTTTGCAGGACCCTAGAATCTCTATTTGTACTGCTTCAGAGGAATCAGATACTTCAAATAAAGATCAATTGTTAAGTTAAAAACAAACGTCCTCAAGGCATACGTTTATTTTAGCATCAATGTAAATGAATTTTCAGCTAAATTATGAAACTGGAACTGTTTGCTTTCAAATGCAAACTAATGATGGCATACTCAGATGTATCAGCAGACCTCTCTTGGGAAAACATTTCATTATGTAGCAGAAATGGATTCAGTTATTAAAATGGTTAACCCTAAGATCTGTCAATGAACTCTTTTCTAAATGGTTTAGAGAAAGAAAACTTTAAAAAATACATAAACCATAAATCTATGTCATAAAATAACAGAAGAAAGCTTTGCAAATAAAATTTTTAGAGGACTTACTTTAGAAGGCAACTAATTTACAGACCATAAAAATTTTAACCAAACCATATTTCAGAAATCAAATGATAGTTTCATACATTAGATAAAATTTAATTTCTAAAAGAAATACAAAACAAGTTCACATCACCATGACCAAATTTACTACATTTATCCATGTAGATAAAATTCCACAAGTTATAGTTTAAAAGAAACAGCTCTGCATACGTATAGAGTTTCATTAAATTCAACTAATTAGCTGATATGCATTTTGTTTACATCTCTACTGCCAACTCTAATCATCTGACTAACTTCTTAAGGCTCTAGAGTCATGAATGTTTGTCCAACAATCATATATTTAAATTTTATTCTGCATGAATATTTCCCTCTGCTTTTTATTTAAGCAGCAACCTTTGTTCAGTACATATTTTCATACATTTATGAATTTTATATAAACAATATTTATATCTTAGCAAACTTAAAAATAAGATAGCGGATGTTTAGATTTTCTTAAAGACCAATGTTTACATGGAATTTTACATTTTGTTTTTTTCAATGAAAATATTAATATATTGCATAGTCAGTCATGCAGATAAATTCTGGCAAAACCCTCCTCAACCACTTAATCTCATGATGTTATCCTGGATTGTGACATCACTCAAAACTGCCCCATTTTTTAGATCTCTTCTAATTCATACTTCCCACCATATAGTCTTAACTCCAAGAGCTTCCAGACGTCTCCTATTTTACTTCAACTAAAGGCAATTTTAGCAGTCTATTTTCTCTCTAACTACTACTCGCCTGCTTTTTTCCTCACTACTATCTTGTACTCATCTTGGATTTTATGGTCTATAATTTCAATACATTTTGCCAGTAGCTTAATATCCATACCTTTCTTTCTTTCCTTGATACCTGGCTACCAAAACTCAACTAAAACCAACCAACCAACTATAATTTCAATACATTTTGCCAATAGCTTAATATCCATACCTTTCTTTCTCTCCTTGATACCTGGCTACCAAAACTCAACTAAAACCAACTAACCATCCTCTCCATGCTTGTACCTGAACTGCTGAGTACTGCTAGAAAAATAAACATCATATACCTGGAAGGATTGAGGCCACCATGAATTAATTCCCTAGACACTGTACAGAGACTCTCCCGCATTTCTCTAGTCAACCCCCTCTAGAATGACAATTTTAAATTATACACACTATCAAAAGCCTGCCCTCCCTCCTTAGCCTTCTTGCTTATATTTCTTCATACAATTAACAGGGGCCATCAAATGGTAATTATGCCACTTCTTTGCCACCAAATCCACCAAGGTTTTGATGTGTACCTATCTTTTCTGCTTTCTCATATTGCAACGGAAGAAGGACCCTTCCCTAAGGCCATCTGTTTTCTGAATCCCACTTTTCCCTACCCACTAAAGATCTTGAACTAATCTTCATTTCCTCACCACCTTCTCCTCTTCATTCAAAACCAATTTGGATTCTATACTACTATGCTACTAAAAGTACCCTCAATAAAGTCCTCCATGACCTCTGTATTGCTATATCTTAAAGATAACTAAAGATAGTTCTTATACAACTTGTCCTAGCAGGAGCATTTGACAACTGCTAAAAACCGAATATTTCGTTTTTCAAAATACTATTTCCTCTTGGCTTCTGTGATATCATATCCTACTGGTTTTCCTCATACTTTACAGACCACCACTTCTCAGTCTCCTTTTCTACCTCTTTTTTTCTCACCAATGCTTCAACGTTAAGGTCCTCTTTTCTTAGTCTATAATGCCCCGGACAACCCCATTCCTGTCTATTTCTTCAGTCATCATCTAGTTGTGGATGATTCATGAGTTAGGCCTATAGCTGACATCTACCTACTGTGCTTAAGATCCCTAATGTTCAACTGCTACTCGGTATCTTGGTGCAGACTGCCCAAGTCTGTAGCCCAGCTCTGCTACTTTGTATGTTCTTGGGCTAATAAGTTACTTAACTCTGCGTCTCTGTTTCCCCCTTCATAAAACGAGGATAGAAACAATACCTACTTCTACTTCATAGAGTTGTTGTGAAATTAATATCTGAATTAACATTTGTCAACAGCGACTGTGTTTCTTTCGTTCACTGTTGTTTCTGCAGCATCAAGTATAGTGCCTCAAAGCAGGTATTCAACAAGCATCTGCTGATTCACTTAATGAATGCACTTACCACGTGGTAAATTATTATAATTCTGAGGCATTTTCTGCTAGCCCTATTAAATTTTAAATTTCTTGCTAAAACTATCTAATGATATCCTTCTAAATGATACCACAATTTCAAAGAAAAAGAATATGCAAGAATATTCCTGGAAAAAATAACTTCTGTTGAAAACACATACAGGCAAAAACCTCTATTAGAAATCCAGGTCAGTATGATTCAGGCAATAAAAACGATATGGAGTACTGGTTTTAACAGTCATTGTGAATTATAAAGTGATTCAACATAAATCAAAATATAACATATTACCTCATCTCCTTCATTAGGCTTTTGTAAATTGAGAAGTGACTGACCCAGTGAACACTTAAATCAAAGAGAAAGTGGTGGAAGGAAAAGCACCAGGTCCTCCATGTTCACCCAACACAGCAGGTGGCTGCCAAAGAGCAAGGATTAGCCCCCACTGCAGACAAGCACGGCAGCGGTGACAGACATGCCTTTTTATAGGGTAGTCTACATCTGTGTGTCAACTAACTGTTTGAAATGTGGAAGGCCAGGGGAGAAGCCTTCAGAGTAGAGGGTATCTCTTGGAGAAGCAGAACTTTGTAAACAAGTGTTACAGGAGTAGCTTTTTACTTGAAAATCTAGTGAAGATGTTTATTTCTATCTCAGATCACTGCTCTCCATCCTCACTACCTTGGTATCATAGTATGGAAGGGTTTTTTCAGCAGGGCTTACCGATTCCAGTTTAGGAACTCTTGATAAAGTTCCTCTCTTTTCACTAACTCTTATCTTTTGCTATTCTTGGCAGTCAGGAGAGCTACACAGTCTCACCTAAGTCAGTGGCCACAGTGGCAGTCATTAATGCTGTCCCCTCTTCAACTCTTTGAGTTATGATGGCCACGTGGCTTGCTCTGGGCAATGAAACGTAAGCTGAAGTAACATGTGTCTTTCAGATAAATGCATTAAAAGCCAGTGTGTGATTTGTAAGGTTCTCCTTTATTGTCCCCTCATCTCCCCCCATGACAACTGGAAATGACCCAGATGGCAGCAGCTCCATCAGGCTGGGCTCTAGAGGGAAGATGGGAAGAGGATGAGAAGCAGACTTGTGGCAGATCATATTGTCTTAGTCCACTGGGATTTTGAGGTTGTTGCTGCATCATAACCTAGGTTTATTCTCACTGATGTGAATTTGCACTGATGTGAAGAATTGTGCTAAACTATTAATAAAAAGGATAAAAAATATTTCCTTAAGAAACAAGTGAATTTTCTGACTTTCCCTTTCCTTCAGGTGTCAAGCACTCACTTGGCAATCAGATAAAAGGCTAATTCAGCTTCTACCATTTATACATGAGTATGAATAAGTTTTAGAGTTAGAATTACTAGTGCAATGTAGAAATGCTCTCATGAATTGCTGAGATAAAATTCTACCAGCCAAATTCTATGCTTTCAAAAACAATTATTAGCACAGGTTAGAGGTTTATACAGAGGGAGACGCATATAACAAACCTGAGTTAAGGAGTAGGTATGATTTCTGTAATTCACTCTAGGACAAGAAAAGGTAGTTTCATTTGACTAAAATGGATGCTATTTTTGAATCAATTCTATATATTCCTACATTCCTTTTAAAGTACAAATTAAATTTACCAATCAAAATGGAATATTCAATGTGTGACAAATATAACTCATTAACCATGAAAATTTAATTTCAAATATAAGCAAAATTACTGTTCTCTAACGTTTTACTAAATTAAACTTTTAAAAATGAAAATATTAGCTATTTAGCATAACGTATTCCTTTCTTTTTATAAAAATTTCAATAATAGATATCAAGTAGTAAATTAATATTTAGAATATATGTGAGGATCAATCTGAACCTCTAAGAAATCATAGGGCCAAACATATTAGGATAAAATAACACAAAGAAATAATCATCATTTGATAAATGGTTAACATTTTTCCTTTCCAGGAAATTAGCATAAATGTGTCATTAAATGGTTTAGAAAGTTTTAGCTGGATAGTTTCCTCAAATTATCCCTTTTACATTTACTTTTTATAATTTCCTCTTAGGTTTATAATTTCAGAAAATGCTCTAACAATGTCAATTCTATTTAAAAGGTCGACAATAAATGGTCTACCATATTTAGTAATGGTTTAATAGTCTCTAGCTCACTGGTTTTCAAAATTCTTTCTTTTTGAGAGAATCAGCATGTAAGGAACAGACAAAGAGGAAGATGTTCTGCTGGGGCTGGGAGGCTAGAGATGGGGAGGAGATGGCATCATGAGGATTTATATGGGTGTTAAACATCATGCATATTTTCAATCACCTTACTACATTCTCTTTCTTCCATTCCCTACCCCAAGCCTTCTAGGCCAGTTGCTTATTTATGTTATCAATGTACAGATTTAAAAGTCATTGAAAGAATTTTCTGTTGGGGTTTTAAAAAGTAAAGGTCACAAAAAACCTAATGAAGAGTTTAGTCAATAAACATTTACTAAATGTTTTCTCGTGCCAGGCATACAGTGCTAAGCAAGAAGTTCTAAAAACAGTGGAAAGTTAATTCTTATTTTTGAGTTGTACAAATTCCACTGAGGAAAAGGGAGTAAGGAGGTAAGAGGATTCACAGAACCACAGACAATGAACTGTAATAGAGGCACGTGCAGAGCATGCAGGGAAGGAAATGCTCGACTCTGAAGGAGGGGAGAGGGGGGAGGGCTTTGCACAGGACAGCCAGCAGGGGCCTCACAGAGGGGCCATAGCTAAGTTGGGGGAGGCGGGGGAAACGCCATTCCAGGTAAAGCAAATGTGGATATAAAACGTACACAGATGTGCTTGATGTATTTTTTGTGGGGGAAAAGGCCATTACGGTTAGAGAGGAAGGTGTGTGAGGAGGGTAATGAATGAATCCAGAGAAGGTGGGCTGAGGCCAAATTATAAAGGTATGTAGTCCAAATCAAAATGACTCAACTTGTAAGGCCATAGGGACGAGTGGAGGTTTGCAAGAAGACTGTGTAGCGTGATGACATCTTTCTTTGGTGCCACCATGGGAAACTGACTGAAGAGGGGAGATGCTGGAAGTATGAAGGTCAGTTTGGACGGGCAGCACCAAGTCAGTGTTCTGCCTGTTTATTGTTCTGTCATACCAAAAACCAACCAACCAATCAACCAACCAGAACAGAAACTTTTTTTTCTTACAGGTCTATTCAAGTTTCCCAGTTTTGGTTTATGAGAGTTACAGTTCCTCACTAAAATATAAGCTCCACAAGGCCAGGGATTTGGGGTAATTTTTAATTTTCTCTTCAGGTATATCTCAAAGCCAAGAGCAGTATCTGATACAGAGTCGGCACTCATCCAAAATCTGTTAAAGGGATACATGACTTCTCCCAAATTATGATGGTGTCTTTGGGCATATCTCTCACCGCTTTATCTATATCACCGCCCAATCTGATCACCACCATTTCAATGTGCTGCTTTGCCCAGGTGGGGGCGCTGCACAAACACACCCCTGTCAGAGTCTTCCTGCTGAGGGGCCTACTCAACCCCCCCTCATCAAATCTGTCTGTCCCTCGATAAATGAGTGATATGGTTCTTACTATCAAGGACTTTCTCAGAAGACTGCTTCCTCAAGGGTGTTGGTGGGATGGAGGGAGAGAAAGCTTTGTAAGTATAGTACGGCTCTTTTCTCATTTTGTACTCTGTTATTTCTAGTACATCTCTTTTTTCTTGGTTCTTTATCCTTGGTTTTTGTTCTAAATTAATAAAATACAGACTCAGGGAACCATATATTTATTTTTTATTAATATAGACTTTAGAGCTATGTATTTCTCTTAAGTATGATTTTGGCTGCTTTCCACAAAATTTAATGCAATACTTATATTTTAGCTGCCTATTAAGTAGTTTAATTTTAATATTATACATTCATTTCCTAATCTAGCTGTTATTTAAGAGATTATTTTTAAATTTTCACGTGGTTTTACTATTTTAAATATGTACATATTTCTAATGTTATATTTAATCGGTGGCATGATATATGTATTTTTTTTACTAAAATATTCTCATTGTTTATAGTATATGATATTGCAAAGAATACTGCAAAGAATTTAATTACCTTTTTTATTTCACTGTGCCACTATTTCAATCTTTTCTTTTAATGGTATTGCATAAATCTGTTACTTTTTTATTGTACAGGATTAATATATTTTGATCTTAAGAGTATTGTGATCTTTTTTTCATTTCTGTCATTTTTTTTTTTTTGCAATTATGCCTTTTGCTGATATCTCTGTTTTCTGGATTTAAATCTACTTTGCTAGCGATCATAATTAAAATACCTTCCATGTATGTGAGGATAAATCTGAGCCCAATTTTTACAATTTAGGCAGGATTTGGGAAGGTGCTAATGTATTACTGGTGATCTAAATGTATTATTAAATTTTTGTTTATACCAGATAGTCTATGTTTTATAGAAAATTTAGTATATACACAGGTAATATTATATGTGGGTTATTTTATGTTATCAAATTTTTACTGTTCATAAAAATAGCAAAACAAAATTGCTTTTAATTCTTTCCCCTTCTTTGCTCTGGGGAAAGCCTAGATGATTTCCGTCCAAAGCCTAGATGATTTACAAGCTGGCAGAATGCACTGCTACATGCTCATCTTATCTGCAACTTTAATATGCCCTCACTGTAATCTCTGTTTTTCCACAGCTCTGTTTGCATAACGCACATTTTCTGTAAGTCATTTTAATTTTTTTGTAAAATGAGGCAGGAGACAGATGGATGGTCTGAGAGATGAGTCATGCTCTAGTGGATTGTGGCAGATACTGAGTTTGAAAGGTAATCACATCAATACATCCTAATTTTCTTGGCAATTTCCAAACACTTTTATGATTATCCACCACTAAACAAATCTACAAAATCCACTTATAACCTTCAAAATACTCTAAATGTCTGACTCATATTATGAAAAACAAATAGATCTTTCCATCAGTAAACTCACATTCTCAATCTGATCTCTCTCCTCCCCACCCCTCTTGTTTCTCCTTGATAATCTTAAAATTCAGTAGTATTAACTACTTCTTTTATTTAATAAGTTTTCCTCAGCAACCTTTTGCACTGGCGTCTGAGGCAGTGGATAACTTTTAGGGGAATTTGGGGAAAAGTCCTTTTGCTGTCTTCAAAGTAAAAGGTTGTCTTGGCAGAGTAAACTGACCTAATGTAAGCATGCATATATGTGTCTCCCCATTTTAGATCAGACATCTCCCCTACCTTTTTTCATTGAAAGCTAGTTCTTCAATCATTCTGGTTTCCAGAAGTTGGCTATTGTTTTTTTAGTTCACAAACTTATTAATAAAATGTAGTTGCTGAATGTTCCCCTCGAGGATTAAATGTTGTTAGTTCTAAATGTGGTCTCTTAATTTATAGAATAAAGTAGTTTTTCAAATCAGGTACAGTTTTTTCAGGTATCTTATTAAACTATCAGTTTCCATATGGCTTGTCTATTTCCTCTGCCACCCTTTTTTTTCACCATAGTGGACTAAGTCTTGTTTTTGACTTCCAAACATCTATTCTCCCCACCCTTCTAACAGGGCCTCAATTTCCTGTTCAGGAATTATCTATACTTCCTTATACTCAGTCTTCACAGAATACCGAATTCACTAAATACTGAACTCTGAAGAAGAGTTCTTCTAGCATGTCCTTTTTCTTCATTCCCCAAGACCCCCAAGAGGCTGCATGTAACTGAAACTCTGCCAATTAGCCTCTTTCTCCAGGGACTTTGTATGTTGAGTAGAGTAAGACAAAAGTAGAAGAAATAGTCCATTCCATGTTTACTAATTCTAGTATATCTCAGGGTGACAGTCAAGCTAGAGATCCTCTATGACAACCTGAGACCTTTTGTTCCAAGTTGTTTTTCAGCTCTCTCTTTGCTTCTGTGGCATCTCTATGTTCTATTGAATTCACTTTCTGCTCAATATACCTATTAGTATCTGTTGTAAAACAAATAATATTACATGGTATATTCACATACATGCTTTTCTACATGAATCATCTTCTCTTGCAATGTCTTATTTTACTTATTTCTGTTTTGTACTTGTCAATTTTTAATATCATTTTTGCTTTGGTTACTCTTATTCCCTTTCCCAAAAATTGTTCTGGGAAACAATATTCTAACTTGCTGTTAGCAGATGTTACATTAAAAAAAAGAGAGGGGTTATAATTAAGTGTGGAAAACACAAGGATAAATAAAATTAAATTAGCTTCTTTTTCTGAACATTGTGGATTTCTAAGAAAGAACATAGGATGTAGCTTTTTCCAAACTTATTTTTAGTGTGTACACAGAAACAGATTTATCCTGCCATATCAAAAGAAACTATTGGTCTTTAGGACATATTTTGAATAATGTTATTCTAGATGCTGCTATTAATATATTTACTGTTTCCAGTGAGGACTTTAGTTCCCTTTGAACTTATAACAGAGCAATGCAGTTTTTAAATTTATTTTTAATAGTGATCATTCCTATTTAGTATTCATCTTATCTCCATTCTGTTTATAATTGTCATGGTTGTTTGAGTTTCTTATATAATCTTTAAAGACATTGAGGCTTTATTTTTTCTTTTTGTACTACAAAATATTGTAACCAAGTTGGAGTGTTTTATATTTTTGAATATGTACTTGTAATCAAAGTTTACTACCTGTATTTTATGTTTCTATTGTGGCACTGTTGATTATTGTTCAGTGTTTCTAACTGTAACTTCCCTGAACATGTATCAACAATCAACAGTACTTCCTTTCCTGCTTTTGCAATATAAATTTAAGAATTTTGAGCTTATGTTAATGTGGGCCTATATATTTCTGATGTTGTTTTCTTCTTAAAATATTCCTGAGCGTCACTGATGAAATTGGAATGTTAAATTATGATGGTTTAGTAGACCCTCTATGCAATAATTTAGGAAGATGAATTATTTTAGACACCTTCCTAAATTCTTTGATCTACATACATGAAAGTGTGTGGTATAGAACTTTATCAATGACCTGAAAACATTATTCATAATCTGAAATTATTCATAATTTGGCCATTTGGGGTTCTTTCTATTAAATGAATAATCATTTTTTTCATTTTGATATAAATACAAATAGCTCAAGGACAAACCTGGGGTAAAATAATTTTTCTAGATCACATTCCTAATGGCCAATTTCCCTGAAGGCATTCATCAAATGAAAAGCAATTGTCAGTGACGAAGTAACTGGGAGAAATAAGCAAGAGATAATGTTAAAACTGTTAATATCTAGTACTAATCACTTCTCACCTGGCAATACCACTTCAGCAAATAAATATTTATTGACTGATCATACCTATATTATTCAAAGGAATACTGGAAACAATCTAACTGCCCAACATTTAGGGAACTATCAAGAATAAAATATGCTAAGCACATGAATCTTTATAAGTAAAATTAAAATATATTCTATAGAAACACAGAAAAGCAAATAAAAAAGAAAAATACCTTACATAAATTTTCATCATAAAAATTAAAATATAGAAAATCTAGAAGAAATAACATTTGTATAGTGATGAGGACAAAGCAAAAGTACTAAAAGAATAGTTATTTGCAATGGAGGAGGTGTTTTCTGTAGTCATTTGTTTATTAAAGTTATTTAAATATAGAATTAAAAAATATCCTTATAAAGTCTCAGGCAAATTTTTTTATCTATAGGCAAACTATAATATTTGTGGGTATTATAAGTACATAAATACATATATCATTCAGTATATATATAAACACATATATACATGCAAACTTAAAGTATTGTTATGAATGAAAAAGTATCCTAATTGAACATAATGCATATTTAGAAGAAATACATTGTTTCTGTTTGTATGCTCTATTATCCTAATTGAGCCCAGACACAGAAGAATGCAGTCCTTATTTCTTCCAAATTATCTCACTTCCACATAAATTATGGAGAAGTTATTAATAAAACCAAGGTCATCCTAGTTTGCCATGTCAAAAGCAATGAGAACATCCAAGCATTGCATACTCAAGGACAAGTATTCTAAAAGCAGAAACCTGTTAACTAAAATAACACCAGTTAATTTTAAGCCTGACATTTCAAAAATATAGGTTTTTTTGGCTTAATGCTTAGTACACCTTAAACTGAACAAATCAAGTTATTTGGGACTGGAAAAACTAAAAAAAGGAAAGAAGAGGCATTATCCTGGCTGAGAAGAGAGCAGAGTCCATAATGAAGATCAAATTTAATACATAAAATAGGACAGATAGAGGGGAATATAGAAGCCATCTATATATTTTGAAAAGGTCTATGGTGGAATAAAATCTAAAGAGAGAGGAGAAAATGTAAGATTGTGCGGGCTGTTTTGTTTTGGTTAGGAAAGTACTTGAGAGGCAGGAACAAAGTCAAGCAGTTTTTCTCATTAAACATTTATTGCTCTGCTTGAATCTGTTTGAAGGAGCATAGAAATACATGAAATACTACACTGGGTAAGATTCACTCTTCCCCCAGCCAGGATGCTGAGGCTAACGCAAATCTGATTGACATGCAGTTGAAATATGTGACTGTTTTTCCTTAATGTGAGCTTTTAACACTGTCAACATTAAAGGTGAGGCTCATTCCAACAGCTCTTAGTGGACACTTCCTTATTCATAAAGTTGTCCAAAACCTTTCAAGAAAATAGCATCAGTGCCCTTTATGAGGATGATACAAAAATCCTTTCTTAATCTATCAATAAAAGACAGCTAAATTAAAAACTACTGCTTTGCTCCATGCAGCAGATAATTAATTAAGCTCTGACCCAGGAAGCGCTCCAAAGCACTTTACAGAGGGACACTGGCCCACAGGACTGTTGACTGAGTAGCTGAGTGTCTCACTCACCTCAATTTCATAAATACTATAATGTTTATATCTTACTTGTCATGGTTTCTTCATTTTAAAAATTTTTTATTAAGCTAACATTAAAATCATTTTTAAAGAAAAGAATTCATCCACGGGCCTGCCACTACACTAAACCTCTTTAATTTGTCCACAGACATATATAATTTGTAATCGTAATCACATCATATATAACATAAGGGAGCCAGTTTTTAAAAAGGCCTTACTTAACATTCCCTGACAATATGTTCTGCCAAACTTTCCCAGCTTGCTCATTTAATTAGTACATATTATAAAAAATTCAGTGGAAGTTACAGCTCCATCAAAATATGAAAATTTAATGGATTCCTCCTAAATATATACCACAAACGGCATATTTTATAAAAAAATGTAATTTAAGACACTTTATAATTCACATTGATATACCACTTTTCATCTTACCTCTTCTCCAGACAGATAGTAGGCTGAGAGCAGTCCACCAACAAAGCGTATATTCACTTCAAAAACAGAAATTTCAGCATTCTACAGAAACAAAATAAAGGAAGTTCAAACATAATGATAGTACACAATTCAGAAAACTATTGTCGTGATAAATTATACTAAATACTTAAATTTTGTTTAAATTTTACATGCTTGCTCAGAAAGATTTAAATACAAGGGGTAAAAGTTTTCCCTTTTAACATCAAAACATCATTATGTATGCCATAAATATATACAACTATTATATGTCAATTTAAAAAAAGAAGAAAAATATACTTAAATAGATAATAGTATTGACTCTTAAAATCAAAATATAAACATTTATAAAATAAAGTTCTTTCTCTATATTCAATAGCAGATACAAAACTATGTGTGCTCTATTTGTGCAAATGCCACAGGGTCAGAGCATTATTTTTCCTTATGCTGCCATTCTCCTTCATTTTGTTCATTTGCCTGCTTTTTCCTCCTGAAAGGCCATTTGGACTATACTTTGGCTGGTAGTTCAGCATTAGTCTATCAGTCTTTTCATACCATGTTAAAGTAGCACAGCTAGAATGCAAATAGGGTTTAAAGTCAGAGGATTTGGGTTCTAGTGCTGGTTCCCAAATTTTTGCCTGTGGCTTGGGATAATCACATGTCAGTGAGAAGTGCATATTATAACATCTTTGCATAAAGGACATAATAATAATAACAATATATGTTATACTTTGCTGAAACTTGCTTTTATTATTATTTATAGCATGCCAGTTGCTGTGCTAATGTATTTACACAGACTGTCTTTTCATTCTCACACTTATCTTATGAAGTAATTACTATTCTTATGTCCATTTTACAGATGGAAAAACTGAGACTTAGAGTGGTTAATGTGACTTTTTCAAGGTCAGACAACTAATAAATGGTGGAATCAGGATTTGAACTTGAGTACTCTGATTCCTGGTCTAGGGATCTGCTATTCTGACTTTTATATAATACCTCACATCATAATGCCACCAAGTCTGTTTATTAATGGTCCTGTAACAGTGGAACATACTTAGTAATTAATGCCAATACTTTTATAATATTTGACTACTAAATGGATCTGTCTTGCATTGTTACTAGATAATTCAGCATAGCTAACCTAAGATTGTAGGTTATAAGTACACTTCAAGCATTAGTTAGCCTCTTTTCATGTTCTTTGGGCCTACTCAGTAATTGTTCACTTTTGGCTACCATCAAACCATTCACTAACAATCATGGGGGCTAACAGCAAACTATAATATATGGAGTCAGTATCTGGCAAATGAACTTAGTCAAAATCATCTGAGGTATTATTTCCTTTAACAAACACTTATTAGGCAACTACTATGTGCCAGACCCTGTCCTAGGTGAAAGGAACATAACAATAAAGACTGATAAGGTCCTCAGATTCAATGAGTCTACATTTTGGGGGGAGGTAATAGTTCCAGAAAAAAGGGATATATATATTCATTTTATTCTCACATGCTCTTTCTAAAAAGGTATAAAGATCTAACAATTAAAGCTAAGTAATTGCTTAAGTTAAAAAAAAATAAAAAAAATTTCCAGTAAAAGGAAGATTATGAAAACAAGTAAGGTGAGAGAATTTCTAAGTCAAAGTTAGGAAAAAGCATCACAAAATAAGACTTTGGTGAGTTTAATTGTATTTCACAATTTTAACATGCACATAATATAATTTGATTAAAAGCACTTTATATAGGTGTAATTTATCTTTGAGTTGTATTACTCTGAATGAGTATTATACAAATATTGGTAAAAACTTTAATATTCTACAAAATTACTGGTAAGGAAAAGGGAAGAAAATCCATTAATTTAGTTTGGTTCACACAACTATATTTCTTATGTCTAAGAGTAAGAATGCCTAATAATAAAATGTAATGAATTTAAACCCTCAAATCATATTCCTCTCAATTTATACTTGTGTTTTTCAGTTTTTCAACCTGAGAATCCCCCACATTTCTGTCTAGTGAAGTCTGTTAACATGATTTTATATTCTTATTCAGCTTTGGGTTCATTACATATGCATTCTCTCTTTCTCCTATGAAAATTTTGGATAATCAGGACCTTTATATAGACATCTGATAAAAATTATTGCAAGCTAGAGGACTGAGTCATGTCAAATACCACGAGAAATATATCTTCAGCTAGACATCGATCACCTATTGGGTGCAGTTATTCAACCAGCTATTGATCCAGCTATGTATCCTACAACCTAAACTCTATCTCGTTCTGTCTGTGAGATACTGAGAGATGACCTTGCAAGGTGCTATACTCAAGGTCAGCTGCTATGACTTTGGATTTCACGGATCTAATAGTCTAGTGAGCTTGTCCAAGAAGCAAATCTGGCTTGTTAATGACTTTGTGCAGGTTTCCAGTGATTGCTGTGTCCTTGTCTTCAAAAATCTTGCTCAGGAACGTCATGACACATCATCATCAGTTCTCAACAGTCAACACTTTCTGTCTGAAAACTAGAACTACATTTGAATTTCCAACATATAATTCTTTCTCTCTCCTTTTTTTCCAAAGTTAAATTTAAATTATTTAGAAATCTTAATTTGAGAGCTCTTTCAATATTCTGGGTCATATTATGTTTTAGGCCAGAAGATTGAAATTGAGACATGTTAGGTGATCACTCTTTATAGATCTTGAAATGAAAAGGCCTAAGAAGATAAAAATTCTCCTACCATACCAAATTGTTTGGCTATATTGGGACAGCAGAGTGAGAAGGCCTAGGGTAAGAAGGACCTGGAATTGAAGGCAGGTTCAGGAGCTGCCTGAGTGTGAAATCCCAGTAATTCACTTATTCTCTGAGTCTTGGTTTTACCATTTGTAAAAAGGGACAATGCACTCCTTACAAGGTACTACGAGTCCATGTACATAAAGCACTGTGCACAATATCTGGCCCACATAAGGCACTCAACAGACAGTGTTGCCACTAGCACTGTGCAGCAGTTCAGCCTAAAGAAACTAAGGCCTACCTTCCCAGGATTATTGGAAAATCAGAGACTCTAGAATCATAATATTTATCTTCTCTGACCCTTATGGGGGTCGTATTTCTCAACGGCTAAAAATTCTCTTTTGAAATATGGTACCCTGACCAACTTTCTTTTAGGCTTTACATGACGGCAAGATTTTCAAAAGTGAATTTCTACAATCTAAGGGTTTTAGGTCATTTTTATAAACTTCTGATTCCAATTTCTACTAAAATAATCATATTAAATTTAAATGAATACATTCATCCTATTAATATTCATGCAGTATCTTTTAAGATGTTCTAAAATTTTCTTACTGACTTACCCTAATGACGAAGTTGGGGCAGGGATAAGACCGTATGTAGATGGAGCACCCTATAACACTAAAATCTTGTGACATTTATCCTATCAATTAATGTGAATTTTGCAGTCTTTTTCATCTGCATTTGTTATAAAATAAAATTAACTTCCCCCTTAAATCTTTAAGTAAGACAGCATTCCAGGAATATACCCCAGGTATTCAGTGGCTTCTAACACACAGTTTTATATGACTGCCAGTTTAAGAAGTAGATCCAGACTTGGCTTTAAATTAAATGCACCTATTAGCTAATGGCATGCTTGATGAGCAAGTGGAGGTTGAAAATTTTGGGCTAACGACCTACCCCCATAAAAATCTGGATTGGTGAAACTGTTTTTTCATTTTGATTTTCTTCTAGCAATGGCTATTGAATCAAAGAACATATTAATACTTAACCAGATTCATCTATAAATTTAATAAAATATATGGTATGCCTAAATTTATACCTAAAATCAAGAGGTGAGTATTACAAATCATGGAAAAATTAGGCCTCAGTACTAATCTCTACTATTATCTTAGGCATCTTAGACTGATAATTTCCACCTTAAAGTTTATCCATTGTTCTGTATATTTTTGTTCTCTCATTTACTCTCTCTCTCTATATATATAAAATCATGAGATAAAGTGATAAAGATTGCTAAAATGGAAAAAAAGAACCTAATTTATAAAGGATTTTGTATGCCCTGCTCACCAATCCTAACATTATCCTACATCTTTCTGCCGGGAAAGGCTTCCTCCAAATCAATATACCACGAGCTCGTGGACATGAAGAATCTAACCCTATCTGGGCAATAGAGAAAATATACACACTCCAAAATCTGTTTCAAAATGAGTGCCTGGAAGACCAATCTCCTCCCACTAGACAAGATGGCATTTTAAACAACTCTGAAATTTATTAGATTATATTTTTATAAGCAATTTATTTGCCAAAATTATCTATAAAATGATCTATTTTAATAGATTTCAGTGAGTGATTCAGCTAGTTTTCTTTTGTTTGAGGAGCTACATGGAGATGCAAGCTTCCCCTGAGGAGTAACTTGTTTCTTTGGACCTTCAAGCCTTATAATGGTTATTTAGAATTAGACTTGTGCCAAATTCTCCTTAATTGTTACCTTATGATTCCACCCAGCATGACAGATCTGATTGGTTGCATCAAATTGAAAAGATTTTTTTTGGAAATGAACATTTCAGAAATATTTAAATTCTATTCTGAGTGTTTGATTTTCAGGGTGAACTCAAAGCACAGCAGTTTTTTGTTGTCGTTTTTTAAAAGGGCACTCCTTTGCTAGCTATTCCTCCAAACTCCCTGCAGCTTTCTACTTAGTGAACTATAAGCCTGGTGTTCTCAGGCTATTATGCCTAAGAAACAAGCAAGCTTTAATAACAACTGCCTCACTACCTACCAATGCAATAATTGCATTTAATAACAACCATCCCATTACAATCCAATGTAGTAACTATGTTTACTAACAACTGCTCCATTACTAACATGATAACTATGCTTTACTTTACTGAAAAACATGTTGGAAACAACATGAGACTTTTCAAAGCCATTGATTAAAGACAGGTAACTTACAAGACTTGCCTATGTTTAGGGTTAACATATACCTTTGTTTATAAATGGTTCCTCGAAGTGTGTGCTGTATTAACACTTTGAAGATTAAGTATAAAGCTCCTCTTAACAGGTTGAATTGCAATGTTTCAGAGTGTAACTTGGTTTGTAACAGTGTGTCCTAGCAGCTTTTGTTTTCATATTTAAGTAAGAAATCTCTTAAAATTGTTAACAAAATACAAATTCTGTAGGCCACCAAGATAGGCAAATAACTATCTACTCTATGTTGATAGGTTGGTTTTACCATACAGGCCCAAGAAAGGGTCTCAAGTAGCCGCCCTAGTTACCATCAGAGAGAACAACTCAGTATCCTCTTATAGCCAAAACCCAATTCATCACTCTTGGCAGGTACTCCTTAGCATTCAGATGGAAAATACTGAATAACTCCATTTAACAGGATAATTAACTTTGTTATCTGCACCCATCAGGATGCAATGCTACTCTAGAATAAACCTTTTTCAGTAGTAATACTAAGGCAAAAATCACTTCTTTCATGCTCTATGGCATGTAACGGTGGACCTAAGCTAAGTACTCAACCATGCATTTGAGAAGATCCAAAGCTGCTTCTTGAAGTCAACTTATATCCCTTCAACAGAGAACTCTACAGTTTATTGTCTTGAAAAGTAGGATGGCATTCCAATTAGATAAACAAACACTCTGGATCTTTAAATTAAAAAAAAAAAAGTCACCTTTGCCACCAGTCCTTACATTATGCAAAATATAGGGCGTTCATTTACAATGAAAGGCACAATCCAGGTGCCTGCCAAACACCACAGTTTCAGTGTGTTGCTAGTTAACGTCTGGAGCAAGCTAATCACCTAAACTTGGTCATTCTCAAGGCTCTGTCTCTCATATTGAGATATCAGTTTATCTCAGTGGAGAAAAGTACTTTTTAAGGATAATTTTAATACAGCTTTTGCTTTTACAAAGGGTATAAAAACTGTTATCTGGAGAAAAGCTCTACATATTTTAAAAATTTATTACTGAAGACAGTTTTCTATATTTCTCATATAAGGATCTAGGTAACCAATATATTTTTAAAGTGCTAGTAAAGAATGCAGCTGAATTTTGAAATGCCCAAATAGGTAACCCTTGATCATTTGTCCTTATGTTAATGATCCTCCTATATCAGGGGCCACTACAAATCTGTTCTGGGAATGAATGTTAGGTAACATAGAATGAGATTGCCAAATCCGACAGAAGCAGGTTAGGTAAAAACAGGTAGATCAACTACACTTGAACTCCAGATCACTTCTAACTATATACAAGTACGACACAATACAGCTACCCTCACACCCTGTCAGCTCGTCTTCCACCTGAGTATAGCATAGTCTGTCGGGAAGTAGGACAAGATAGGTTAACTTCTCATTCATTTAATAAACATTTGTTGAATATCTATTGAATGACACACTCCAATGAGTACTGTGATATTAAGATTACATGCCTAACCTTGGAGGACTCAAATTCTGTTGCTGCCTATATATTTCTCAACTGTTTGCATTTCCTGTCCAATTAAAAAAAGGGGGTCATTGAGTCAGGTAGATCTTGTTGAAACCACTGCTCTCACTTGCTGCATACTTTTGGGTAGATTAATTTACCACCTCTTCATCTACAAAAGTAGGGAAAATACCACTTACCCTGTATGGTTGTCACAAAGATTAAATGAGATAACCTATGAAAAAAAACCATGGATCGTAATACCTGGTATCTATCAGTTACTAATTAAATGGTAGTTTCTGCTTTCTTTTCTTCCTTCCTAAGACAGCCCAGTTCTAGCTAGGGTACTCTGAATACTTTCCTGCTAGACTAAAAGTTTCATAAGGGTAAGTACCTAATCTTGAGAAGGTACTTAGTAAATAAATAACACATGAGTGAATGAACAATGAATAACCAAGAATCAGTTTTAGATTCTTTGTCCTTGGATTACTTTGAATTAAAATCAGAAAACTTGTCACAAAGAGTATCCTTGGGGTTTTCTGCGAATAATTATGTACCTTTACAGATACGTGAACTGAACACAAGCTCCATCTACAAAGCTCTTGCTCCCACTCCCCAGAACATATTATCCCACTGATTTGTTTTAAGCCTGTTAGTAAGGCCATTTGAACTTTGTGCTACCAAGTATGCAAAATGAATCCACTTGCTAATGCCCTAATGAAAAGAAAATGAGTTTAGTTAATTACAGTATAAACCAATGAAAAGCATTTACTTTATCTTTTAAGTGATATAAATTGAATATTTTACATATTAATAAATTTATTCTTGGCTGTAAAATTTGTTTATACTTAAGAGCATCATAGGATAAGCCAACTCTCAACAATATTGTTTCTACTTCAGTTTCATTTTTATTTTTCCTCTGCAATAAATTTGGATGCATTAACTTTTTTTTTACAAGATCCTCACACTGTCAATTAAAATACTTTACCATGAAAAAGTGTTTATTTAAATTCAAGTAATAACGTATATAAGCAGGAATACTACATGTTATCCATAAAAATAATTTTTCTCTATTTTTGCTAAGGCTTTTTCAATTTCTTCTTCCTTCATGTAAATGGGAAAAATTTCTTAATGTTTTTTGAAGGAAAATCCTGTAATTTTTGAAATAATCACTTGAATTTCTGGGTAGAATGAGTGAGTATAAAATAAATTATCATATGCAATATATTAAAATCAACTAGAAAACAGTAAGCTGAAGAACTTTATAATGCAATGATTAGAAGAGTAAACCAATATATCTTTCCTGAATTTATATGCTACTATTTTTAATATGGGGAGCACTGTCATTGGATATTACTGATAATATGTTTTTTAAAAGGAAAACACAGTAATACCTAAAATGAGAACTGCACCCATATTTCTCAAGACCTCACACATAAGAATAGTATAGTAAACAGACATTTGAGATCTATGGCTGAAATTTTTAGTATATTTTGAAATTTTCATGGATACATAACAGTTGTACAAATTTTAAAGCATATTTTTAAAGTATATTTTGAAAAGTATAACCCAGGACTGTCATTAACAGTCTTAAAATGTATCTACACAAAAGTCTGCACATTAATTGAGTGAAATCTTATTAAAAAACAAAGATTTTAAATTTTAAATAAAAAAGCTTTAAAGTTCAGTATCTTAGCAATTACTTAGTGGTAGTTCAATCTCTTTACCTTACAAGTAAGGAAGCCCAGGAAATTATTCTTCTCTTCTACATAGTCTGGTATTCCCTTTTAGATTCATTCTGCTTTTTCACAGGTCCCATGGCCCACAGAACACATTCATATCACCTGGTGGTAGTCTGACAACAGCCAACTACTCTCTGTTACCTTGAGAGGCCTTTGTACTTAGTCCATTTAAATAAAACTGCTCCTCATCCTCCACCCACCCCCATCCACAGCCCCAGCCCCAAGTCCAGAGCTCCTCAGACAACCACTAGTCAAGAAAGGAAAGAACTGCTGCAGTATTTGAGAAGGTCTGGGGCAACAATGTGATAATTATCAGACAGACTAACCCAAGAATCAACAAGGAACCTGGACACTATTCATAAGGCAGCTGTTATTAAAACTCACTTTCCTGTCTTCTATCATTAGATTTTGGAGAAGTCTAATTATTATTCCCCCACCCTTTCTTGAAAAGAGAAGGTGGGGGAGAGAGGGAAGGAGGGGTCAATCGATCTTAGGAATAGCTGAAGATAAGCTTGTAAGTCTCAGAAGGTAGGCAGCGGAATTTATTTATAACAAGACAGGACAAAAGTATTATTAAGAGAACAAACTTCCAAAAAGAAACATTTTTTTCCATTGCTTTAATTTTTCTTATTTAGTTCTATCAGTAATATCCTATCTCCATAACCCTGAGCAAATCACTAGCTCCTTACGTCTGTTTTCCCATGTTTAAAATAAAAGGGCTTAACACATTGATCTCTAAGGTTCCTTTATACTAGAATATTGTCTCCTTTATATTTTAGATTCAATTATCAGGCAAATTAAACATAGACTCATCTGTCAGTCATTAAGGTCTCCCAAATGCCGTACATATCACAATTAATTAGGGGAGTAGGAATAAAATATTAAAACATTTAATTTAGGTATGTTTTAATCCAGAGAGATGGGAGAAAGACTCAGCTTTACTGGTCCTTAATATTGTGACTGACCCTGGTGTCCTCACTTGATTTCTGGGAGAATGTGAGTGCCACAAAGCAGAGGGTCGGCAGGGACATGCTCTTTCTTTGTCCACTTTCAACATACTGCATGTTACTTGTGCCTGGTTACGGGGATTTACAGATATTATCAAACGCTTACCAGATAGGCTAAAGGCTTACAGGGATTTCTGCAAAGTAATCCCAGATTAAAAATAATACCAATAATGCAAACATAAGTGAATGACTAAAAAAATGCCTGGGCTGACATACTTCCTTTCCTTAGAATAAGTTCTTTATCAACACCATTATAAAGTAAAACAATGACTATCAAATTAGATTTGATAAGATGTAGTCCTCCCCAACCAAAATTAACATGAAGTTTTAGAAGTATTCACTATTCTTAATTCTCTCTCCCTCAGTGTACAATGGGTCTTAAGGTATTTGCTAAGAATGACAGCACATATACAAAATTTTAAGAAGTGTGTGTATATATACATGTTGGGGTATGTGTGTGTGTGTGTGTGTGTGTGTGTGTATATATAGAGAGAGAGATAGAGAGAGACAGAAGGAGAGATTGAGAGTGAGAGAAACACTTTTTACTGATAGGAGATAAGATCAGCAAAGTTTACTGCCTTATTTATGGGAAAGTGGACGGTGCTGTGGGGTGCACTGTGGCACAGTATAAAAGCGTAAGCATTACGGCCACACAGACCTGTGTTAGAATCATAGCTCTGACACACAACTAGCTGTACAATCTGCAGTAAGTCTCTGAGACTCTGATTTCTAATCTATAAAGGTATGAAAATAATATTCATAGCATAGGGTTGTTGCAGTTCTTCAACAAGAACACTAGGTACATGTAGGTCTCAAGGAATATTAATTTCTTTTTTTTTCTTTACCCTTAATTTGCCAAAAAATAAAGACATACATTTGTGTAGCAAAGGAGGGCAATTTAAGAACACCGTATGATAATATCTTTACTATTTAAAGTTACATTATTTGTTTTTGCTAGAGTATATTACAATATAATAATCTCTAATTGAGCCTTAAGGACTGAATTAGCAACTTTTATTTAACTCACCACATTAAAATCTAAATTTTCCTCAATCCATGATTTTGCTTCTTGGAATTCATTTTTCATTTCCATAATAAAAAGTGTATCCAGGGCATCTACTATAGTTGCTCCTTTGATGTTACCTGAAAATATCAGAAAAATATTTATTCAGTAAAATATTTTGTATAGATACATTCATGCAAATTGACCATATCTAGGAAAGGAAAAGAGGTAATTTTCCTCTTTATTAATAAGAAGTAACACTGAACACAGTCTAAAATTATTTCAGTGAAAGAAAATATAAAATGTATCAAAACCAGACTAAAAATTATTACAGCCTATAGACTGATACACTTATCTTTAAAGTTTCTTCTGTGTTGTAGAAAATAAATCTCTTAGACATGTCTCTTAGAAATATGATTGCCTTCTCTAGCAAGAAAAGAATAGGCCTAAAACAAAGGAGCAACATATATATTGTTAATGTAATTATATCAAAGGGCACCTATGCAAAACTCTTAATACAATTCCATCTAAAATTATTTAGTGACAGTCTTAAAAGCCATTACTCTAAAATGAAATTTTACTCTATGAAACCCTCACTGATGCTAACACACCCCCAACCCCCTACCCTGGCCAGTCCTGACTCTATGGTTTATTTTCTCTGAATTCCAATGACGTGGAGACTTCATGTTGCTCTGGCACTCATCACTTTCTCTCTTGCATTAAAATTACTTATGTGCATCTCTCTTCGTCTAGAAACTTTCTTAGAACAGAGAAGTCATGTTTTGTTTGTTTACAAATGCCTCACGGTGCCCTGCACAATTGTGACAATGAGTGGCTGCTAAAAGACTGGGCACTGTACTTTCTATACATAATTAGCGTTCTAGACAATACACAATCAAATCTATAAATATAAATGGAAATTATTTCATTGGTACATGTCTTTCAAATGCCAAATTGAGAAATTATCATTAGAAAACAAGTAATAGAATATTAAAATACTTGATTTTCAAAAATATATAAACTAATTCTAAATATTATCTAATGAGAAGGAGAAAAAAACCTGAGGATACTCAGGTTTCAAAAAATATAATTTTTTTTTTGAGATAGAACTATGAATTCAGCCTATAGACTGAATTCAGCCTATAGAAACTGGTGGGAATATATTAAAGCAAGCATTTTAAAATATGGTATCAGCTTCATATTTTCATTGGTATCTTATTTCTAAGTCATTAAGAGCTTTAAGTAAATATTTTTATTTCTTATATTTTAGTTTTACAGAGTACAACTGGTCAAGCACAAAATACCTCTCTTTAAGGTGCAGTTCTACTTGAAATCTTTACTTCTGAAATCTTTGAATAATAGTTCTAGTTTTCTGTTTAAAGTAGAATTGGTAGGTCATGATTACTTGAGATAATTTTTTATGTTCATTAACATTGTTTTAAGTTGACGAAGTAACCAGTCTTACTCCCCCTGGGAAAGAGATGTGAGGTTCAATACAACTGGTAAGAAAAACCATGAGAAGGAAGCAGTCTCTTAGATTCTTAGAGAATCTAATAATTGGGAAAATGTAGATTCTTTCTTTTTTTTTTTTGCTATTATACTACCTTCAATTTTATTTAATACTGGCAGCAGTTCAATAAGGCAAAAGGAAAAGGAGACAAAAGAAACAAAGAAAGACAAAATGGAAATAAAATTTTAACAGATGACATAATAAGATTATGTATATAGAAAATAATCTATAGATAACTAATAGATTTATAAACAAATTTAGTAAGGCTGAAGAATACAAGATCAATATACACAATCAACTATGATGTTCTATACCTGCAAAAAATGTTAATAAAAAATAAAATTTTAAAATTGATAGCATTCTCAAGAGCATTAAAAATTCAAACATCAGAAATAAATCTAATAAAAAAGATATGAAAGATCTATATATAGGAAACTATTAAATATTTTTTGAGACAAATTAAAGAAGATCTAAAACAAAGAAGCGGTAACCCTGTTACTCCATTCCCTTCATCCTGTTACAGATAATATTTGGGGGATTAGAAAGAAGTCAAGTACAGTAGGAAGGGTACAGGGCAGATCTACGACCCAAAGAATCTATCAAACCCTTCTTTTACTTAGCTTCCTTACTTCCACAGAGGGAATGTTGTTAACACCCACAGTACCAATCACAGAGGGCTGCTGTGAGGAATAAATGCAATAAAGCATGCAAGAAAGATAATGGAAGTTCAAATTACTGGCCTAATCCATCCTCACTTTCTCTTCCGTGGTACAAAGAGAACAAGAACACTAGGTAGGAGAAACCTACAACCACAGTTGAGATACAGTGAAGATCACCACAGCTGGCTGCCTTGGCCAGTTTACCTATAAAGACAACCTACAACCACAGTTGAGATACAGTGAAGATCACCACAGCTGGCTGCCTTGGCCAAGACACAGCTTTTACCTGACAGGAAGCAGTTAGTGCAACCCAGCAAATGTCCCTCTGCTGGGAATCACCTGGGGAGTTAGAAATCCTGATGCCGTACCCCAGACCTACTAAGTGAGAATCTCAGGATGTGTGCCCAGGCATCGGTACTTTTTTAAAGTTACTAAGGTCATTATAACATGCAGCCACTGCTCTATCTGAAGGACACAGTATGTACAGTTCTTACAGAGAACTCCATCAGGTACACAAGTTTCCTAGCAACATGGCCTTTGGGGTCACCATGTTACACAGACTTCTCCACTACCCATAAGCTCAGGCAATTAGAGAGAAGTTACTGTCACTAAGAAAACAAATCACATTCTACTCACCAAACAAACTGCTGGAATGGCCTTCTTTTGATATAGGTTTCAGTTCATTTAATCCCCAGGCATAACCTTTATAATTATTCCAAGCATGTTGCATCATCTGAGGGAAAAAAAAAATGGAAATGGGATTATAATTTGAATTGAGATGTTTCTGCTACAAAATGGATCATATATTGAAGAGCTAAACGTTAAAACATTGAAATTCACTACTTAGTTAAAAGGATGATTAATTACAAGGGTGATGATGGTATAAACTAAAAGATACACATATACATTACCCTTTATGTTTACATATGAAAATTTTTCTTTAGTCCATTTAATCCTATTTAATAACAATATCATTTTCAAGTCAGTTTCCAACAATAAGAATTTAGCTGATCCTAAAACAATAAACCATTCCCACATTTATATAGTTCATTCTCATAACAGATTAAACCTGCAAAGATGCTATATTTAAAATTCATATTTTTGCACAAGGTTCTTCCTACTTTGTTGACTTCATCGTATACTCACAAATATTCAAGGTTATCACTTTAAAAACTTTGATGTTTTTTGACTAAGACTATATGAAAAGGCATTTTTAGATGTCTACAGGAAATAAAAAATGAAACTCTATGATTATGCCTAGAGTTTGAAACATTCCAGTTTAATATAATCAATCTTTAGTTAGATATGTATGTGTGCATATGTATGTAACTGAAGATTGGTTCTGCATAATCTCAACTGACAGTCCATGTACCAGCAATATTTTTAAAAGAAAAAACTCTGTCATAAATTAGTTATATAAACTTTTTTCAATGACTCAAAGAATATATGTAATTATTTTTGTATATATTTTTTGAAAAATAGTTGGGGACTCTTTAACTGTCTAGAACTTATTCATGCTACTATTTCTACCCTATTAGCAACAGTAATCAAAATATGGATATAATCTGAAGATGTTCTATTCTGGCTCCATGTTTTAAAATACCTTAAAGAGCATCACATAAAACTATAGCTATTAATCAACGGCTGTTTATCACTAAAAATCTTCAGTGAGATCAATACAATTTTATTAATAACAAAGTCTATGTCCCTAAACACAACGGTGAGTATCTTTTTTTATCCAATTTCTTTAATCTTCCTGTCTTACCACAATTACTATTACTAATAGCTACCAAGAATCTGTCCCATCTGCTGAGTACTTTGCTAAATGCTGTACCGTCAGTATTGTACTCAATTCTTGCTACAACCCTATGAAATATGTTTTATTATCATCGTTCGGTAGATGAAGAAACTGAGGCTTGGAAGTTAACCACACCTTTACTCAGTCATAACACTTCTCCGCAGCCAAGGAGCTGGAGTTCATTTCCATGTTGGCCTGACTCCAAAGCCCATGGCATTAACCAACACACTGCATCATCTTCCTTAATGAGTCAGCAACAGAATCTTCTTGAATGAATCAGATTGTCGTTCTTCCAACAATCAAAAGCGTGTGTACAAGATAGTGTTTTCAAGATTTTCTTCTTATAAATTAATTTTATTGGAAAGTCTAATAGATTTGAGCGTCAGATAATTTGATTTATAATCCCTACAAAGTCACTGATTAGTCACATACTTAAAGATGAGTCATAGTTTTTGTGAGACTCTCTTTCCTTATCTGAAAATTTGGGATCATAAATCCTCATAAGGGTGTATGTGAGGACTGTATGAACATGGTCTGTGTTTCTGCCCCTACCATACTGCTTGACAGATGGCAGGTAATCACATGTTTATTGAATTTTAAACCTATATTGAAACCAATTATATTCACATCCCAAAAAATAGAAACCAATGAGCCTCTGAAAGACTAGGTATACGAAATCCATGAAAACACCTTGAGATTATATCTGAGTTTCATTTGGCTTTCTTGTTAAATGTACTACATTTAGTAAACTCTTCATTTCTGTAAATTTCTAAAGATGCCTAATAAATTCAAAAGCTTTTGGAATACATTGCATATCAAAACAGAAAAAAATGTTATGGTGATTTGTTTCAGCTGCAAATCCGACTGGAAACCAGTGCCACATACTATTAGTGGCTTAATGATAGCATATGTTTTCCCATAGAGGACTGGGTTGCTTTGTCAGAAATTATCATTTATACAACGTACCACTAGTACAGAACCTCCTGAAGTAACCTTTGTAGTATATATTAACTTTCCCTATCTTTTTCTCTCCAGGGAAAATTTGACACTAATTGCTTAGCTTCCTACATTTCAAAAATTGCTGTGACACGTTTCTCAAAATGGGTTCCTCATCCCATGGGACTTCTATGAGTTAAAGTTAGGAAAGAAGAAAAAAAACAATGTAGTCAAAATGCCCTGAATAAAACATCACAAGTAGTTTTTCCAGTAATTGGTAAAGTGAAGAGGAACAGCCTTATTGTTAACTGATTCCACCGGCTGGTCGCCTCTGGAAATGATTTACCATATTAAAGCTAACTCTAAGACCTCATGTGTGTGCACTGAATAACCGTGAGACTGAGTTCATAGGTCATATATATAAAATCAACTTGTTGGCTCAGATTTATGACTTATACAAGTATTTCAAAACATCAAAAGGCTACTAGCTTTTAATTCTACAGTACTAAGCCATTAGCCAGCTGAGAGACCATGGGGACGAAGGCATTTAATTTCTCCAGACTCAGTGTTCTTGCAAGCTCAAAGGACAAGGGGGTCACTTCTAAACTTCAACTACTAAGAAGGAAGTCCATGAATAGGATTGATCCCCCCTATTCACAGGCCCCCTTTATTTTGTTCTGTAGTCTTTCATTAACTTACCTAGGGTTCTATAGCCTGACATCCCAAGTAGAAGGATTAAAATGGGCCTAAACTTCAAATACAGTACTGAAACCCTCATGAAATAAAATAAACTGAAAGCAAAGAAAAGCAGTTTTCTTCCTGAACATTTACCTTTGCATGGATGAAAGGTATAGCTAACACACTGTGTGAATGGAAACAAGCAAGACACAATGACACAAAATGTCATAATAGCAATCCATTATTCTGACCACAAAAGACAGAATGAAGACATAAGATTATCAAAAAATAGCATTACTTCTCCTTGACTCTATGCTTATAGAAAAGATTCCTTGACTTTCTCTTTCCTCTCAATTGGCATCAGGGCTAATTAGGCAATGCTATTTATTGAGTATCTGCTACACTATGAATAGAAAGATTCTAAAGGACCAGAAAAGAAATATACAGGACTCTATTTCACTCATTACCTAACAGATAATGTATGGAAGCTTAAAATTCTGCCTTCTTATATACTCAATAAATGCCTATAAATATGGCAGAACAGTAAGAAAACTAATTAAATGTTGTATACAACTCTATTGTTGTACCTAACAATTTGTTTTAAATTTTATGGCATGATCCAATCAAGGACATTGAAAAGAAATAAAATATGTTTGAATTTCCTCAGTATGTGTTGATTTCATAACTTGGATTTTTATTGCTAAGAACTACTCTTAGCAAATATTTTTATTTGCTGAAGGTTTAATCATATGATCTTAAATTTTTCAAAATACACACACTAGAAATCTTCTTGAAAATGTCACTGATCTTGCCAGACAGATCTCATGAAGACTTTGGTGTTTTTACTGTCCCCTTCAAGAAGCTTATGAATTTAAGTTCCACTTACAGCCTCCTTCTGTGGGGTCTTATGCAAAATTTCTGTAGTTTGTACATGTGATCCTGGCCCCAGCTGAATGATCCAGGTCTGGTGCCTGATCCAAAGGCAGATAACTGAGAGCTGGCCAGAAGCCTCCAAGGTGAGGTACTCTGGTGTGTAGCTCTCACTAATGATGGAGCTGGGCAACCCAACCACCTACTCTACCTAGGGGAGTGTAACTGGGAGACATTCAGAGAGAACCTGGAGGCCAGACAATGATGTAGAAACAGAAGTACCAATACGCAAAAAGTCATAAAAAGGAGTCATGAGGCAGTTGAAGCCACAGGAGAAACAGGAGCTGAGGGTAGAAAGGTAAGAGGAGGCTGGGAGAGGCAGAGACGGGGTACTCGATCAATCTGCGTGGTGCACCAGTAGCATTGTGTTAAGTTTGTACAGCAGCTATGGAACTACAAACAAGGCTACTGAATCCTGAATATTGATGAATTATCTTCCCTCTTCTTCTCTGCCTGCTGCACCTGTTTGCTTACTTCTGTGTGTGTCCTTATAGAAAACCTTCTCATTTATTGAGGAGTAATGTATAAGAGCAGGTCATGGGCGAGGACATCTGAAAAACTGGATTCATATCTAAGCTCTGTAATCTTCGATGTGATTCTAAGTGAGGCAATTAATCTCTCGGAGCCCATTTTCTACTCCCACAAAATGTGAATAAATAAAAGCACCAGCCTCACTGGTTGTGGTGATAATCAAATAAAATAATGCAAGTAAGGAGTTTAGCACATTGCCTGATACAAGTGCTCAATACATTATAGGCATTATAATTACTTTTATTAAAAACCTAAGCTTGTCTTTGATTTCTGCCTGAAAGAGCTTCATAATTTTTCCTAGTAACATACATAAACAGAAGGGACAAATAAATATATACGAAACCAGACAAATCTATCATACACAAGCTCTTCATAAATATACATATTTTAAAATGTACACAACTATTTGGTATCCAAAAGATGGAAGAAGAAAGCATAAAGAGTACAAAGGGGGTAAGGTAATGTGAGTCAATCTTTAGTTCTGAAGGTTCATATACTGGCTTTCATGAAATCTTGGTTGCATCAGGTATGTTTGTGTAGGGGGTTCGTTTGGGAGCTGGGGGGGCTGATTTTGGAAAAAGATATGACCACAGGAGGCAGCAAGACACAACAAGCTGTAGTGGGTGGTTGCTTGAGAAGCTAAGTCTCACACAGCATGAGACCCTCCAGAGACTCAGGGAAAGGGGGCCACCATGCAGAAAGGGAGGAGGGAGAAGGAACTCCCAGGGGAGAGGGCTTAGGCCTAAGGCTTAGGACTAAATGATGTGGCTCTCCAACACGGTGGGGAATTTCTAGGTCAGAGAACCCGGAAGGGCAGCTGCAGCTTAGGGTCTTAAAACCACAAAGCTCTAGCTTATCAATGGCCAACAGATGCTAGGTAGGGTTTCACAGAATACGTAAAGCAAACAGGATCTAAATGGCTAAAAATATGCTGGTTTAAGCTATTTTTTAAAATAATTAGATGTGTAAAAATTTGACTTTGGTGTCAGTGGGCTTTTGAGTTAACAGGTCTCAGCCTGCAGTGAGGAAATAAGCAACCTAGAGGCCAACAGAGGCTCATTTACATCACAGCTTGCTGTCTGGCGCTAAAGGGTGGAAGCTCTGTGGTCCAGTGATACTCTCGTCCCCAGTGCTCTGGAGGACACAGAGGGCTGTGTCTGGTTCAGAAGAGGTCTAGGGTGGGAGATGAAACTTGCTGATTGTTGAAGCTGAAAGTGATGTGCCATCGCTCTTAAAATTATACTTAGGGTCGAGGCTTTGAAAAACGCTGATTTTAAAAGCCTGATAGTAATTTCCACCAAACTTTCCCCGAAATTACTTGACTGTCACATAAAAGTAACTTCTTGAACTTTCAGATAAAATTCTCAACACAAAATATTTTTAGGGTCATTGAATCAACCTTCTTTCTTTCAATCTTTGGTGAAACTGGGAAAGGAAAAGAAGGGGCAGAGATAAAAAAACAACCTGAGGGAATTAATTCACAGCTTCTCCAAACCCTCACTCATCCAATGGAAAAAATTTCTTCCCAGGTGGACCAACCCAGCCACCCCTTCGTGTGCTTATCTAAGGCTACCCCTCTGCCTACATCTCCCTGTGGGAATGCAGATGCAGAGGGGCTCGAGGGAGCACCAGGCAGCAGGAGACCTGGTGCCGAGGCAGGACCGTCACAGGAGCACGGCACAGCAGGCTGCCCAAGGCGCTGATCCCTTAAACTCTTAGTTTTCTCATCCTTAAAGAACTGTAACAAAGGCACCATCATAGTGTGGGATGTTGAGGGGCGAGAGGTTGTCCCTGTGTGGGGATGGGGTCTACCAGAACTCTCTCTACTTTCTGCTTAATTTTGCTGTGAACCTAAAATTGCTCTAAAAAATAAATCTTATTTTTAAAAAAATTATCTCCCCTGACAACACAGTGAGGCAATCAAACGTGATGACATGGCTGATCTTTACTCACACACGCCACCTCCTCAGAGTCCTCCCAGGCTTCAGGAGTTAAACAGAGATAAAGGAGAACACCCCGAAGGAAAGGAGGCATTTAGCTAACTCAGAGTGGGCAGAGCAATTCGGGGGTAGGAGAGAAAAAAGCAGAGCCTGGCGCGGCTGCACACTCACAAGGACTGCAGGCCTGAAGTCTACCACAATTACGTCTCACCTAACAGGTGTCAAGACGCCACCTAAGCCAGTCTTGGCAATGAGCCTCCCCTCACACAGTTCTTCATAGAGCCAGCGGACAAGGCCCTGCCTCCAGTCACCTTCTAGCTGTCATCGCCCTCCCAGACAGGACAGTTTCCAATTTTACCCCTTATCGAATTAAAACACTCATTCACACCTCTGGCTCAATTTATCTCTTTCAAATGTTGAAATGTATTAGTCCTCTCTCCCTTTCCCCCAGGCCGCTAAGGTGTTACAGTGACAATGACCACGTACCGAACACCTATTGTTGCCAGGGTGAGAATTCTAAATGGGAATAGAACAGGGCTGCCAGAATGGGGAAATGGCAAGATTACATGGGACATACTTATGCTAAAAAAGCTACTTGTTGTTTATCTGAAATTCAAATTGAACTGAAAGTGCTGTCTGTCACCTGGCAACGCTAGGATAAGGGGAAAGGACACATTCAGTCCCTGGTTCTGTCTCCACTGCCAGCTCTCTGGCTTGTGCCCCTGCTCTGCCTGGGACTCAGAAGAGGGGCTGAACATGTGAAGGGCCAGACAGGAACAGAATGGCCAGGTCCAGGGCAACTGGAAATGAATGGGGAATGTGACAAAATGAGAGCCCTGACTAAAAAAAATACTGTGCTGGCTAAGGGCAAAACGTCCGTGAGCCACAGTTACCCCACAGCCCAGCAGTTTGTGTTGCAACCCCTAGTGCACAGGTGCACCTAGACCTAACGGCTGTTTTTAGGTCTGTGGGCATGTGGCTTCCCACCAGCCCTGCTTGCCATAGCTCAGTGAGCAACTTCTAGTCAACCTCGAGGATAAGCTGCCCTTCGTGGCCAGCTTCCTGGACTGCTCTGGCCCCACTGTAGGTGCTGTCCCTTTGCCACAAATTAGCAAAGTCCTTGAGATCTGAGATATACAAAGCATTATGTGTAAACTTCTCAGCAACTCTCTTTTCACTGGATGCGTAGTGGTTTCGAATTTTAGGAAGCATTATTCTATTCTACAAATGAAACTGTAGGAGCTGTCATCATTTTGAGTTACGGAGTTGGAGGCTGTCAAAGAGGATGTGAATTAACTTTGTTAAACAGCTACCATGCTGCACCCTGAGGGGACCTTGATACAATTTATCACACTTAATCCTTGTAATAACCCTCTTGGGCATTATTATCTCCATTTTGCAGATGAGGAAGCTGAGGCCCAGTGAAGTGCAGAGATTAGCAAGCCTGTGAACTCTCTCATTTTGATTCTCTCTACTATACCACATACAAAAACAAGAGCCCTCACACTTTTTTGGTGCTTGCAAACCCTAGACAGTCAGCTGTGGCCTGAGTTTTCCTGTTGCTCCACACGGTAGGCAGCCCTTTCTGGGCTCCAAGAAGCCATGCCAGGCCTGGCAGAAAATAACACACCAAATCGGGCTTATGAGCTGGCTCAAAGAAAGAATGTCACAGCACCCCCTTTCCTTGTCTGCCTTACATCCTTCAACTCTCACAGCCTTCCCTCCACTCCACATCAGCTCTCTGCTCCTGCTCTGTACCCAACTTTTCTACTCCTGTCCCTGAATATTCCTTGGGCAGACAAGATGGTTCTGTCCTACCCAACCTGCTGTCACTAGATACACAGGAAACCGGGGATCCCTCTCCGTCATGCCAAGCTGCTGACGGTACCAGCACTGGTTCTCTTCAGCTGCAGTGTTTCTTGGGGTTTACCACCACTATGGCGGCTAACCAGTTTTCCTTTCCTTTCTCCACAACTCTGCCTTCTTGTTGCCATGTATGCAAGTTGTTTGTTACCAGCTACTCGTGCCTGCCTCTAACCACTGAGTGGATATATATGTGTGCGAATTTTCTTCAGATTTAGATGTCCTAAATTCTCCCACAGCCAATTTTAATATACTTTTTTAAAAAGATGGCAGGAGATATATAAAGAAGGAGCAATCATTTAATGCTACTGCATGAACTCTAATGGGTCACTGAGCATTAATCCCCTGGAGAAAGAAAGAATGGTTAGCAACAGCAAATTTTTCAGCAAAAGAGTCAGAATGCCTGATAAAGCCAGTTTTAAAAAATGAGAATTCTAGTAATAACTACTTGTAGAAGACAGATTGTTCTGTTTCTAAGAAGTATCTCATTCTCCTAAGAAAAAGCCAGTGTCTCCAATTCTACCTCAAAAAATTGTATCTCACGCATTTAATGGTTCTCTGTATGGCCAAAGTCTGACATTATTTTATAAAGTTTTCTGCTGTTACTAAATGGAAGAGGATACAGGGCAAAAAACAAAACAAAAAATGGAAAAGAAACACTGATTAAAATGTAAGTACATTTCTCTATAATATTCTAAGAGTTAGTAATTTAGCATTCCAAAAGTCAGAGGTTAAAAAAGGGCTTGTACATACATGAATATCTAGTGCATCTTTTTTGGAAAGAAGCACTATTGCTGAGAACATTTTCTTTACATAGAACAGTTTGGCATCAGCTGAGGGTCTACCACTTGCAGTTATTTCCTCATCAAAAATATCTGTCTTGTGGTTAATGACTATGGTCTCTTTAGGCAGATGTTGTCACTGGGAGTTCAGAAGTTGTCACTTTGTTCAGAAATTGTCACTCTGCATTCAAAGATTCAACCTCAGGGTTTTGGTCTGTTTATTTGGCTGATTTTTAATTAACACTAAAACTGTATTCATTAGATTAGTGCAGCTGAGACCCATGTGGTCAATATGAGGCCAGCAAGTGGACATTTGCAGGCCTGTGATGCCAACTGATCCGGGGGGCCTTTCTCAACTTGGGAGGCATCAGCAACTAGAGATCTTTTTTAGTGACCAACAGAAAAAGCAATCCTTTGCTGGGGTATCATGATGCTCCCTTCATATTCTAAGGAGATCTAAAAAACTACTCCATAAAAAACAAATACTATTTTCATGTAGCATCTTACCTCAAAAGGTGTTTTTTTTTTTATTAGTTTTAATATTTGTAATAAAAAGGAGAGCCCAAACATTCTTTTAACTCATGCATACCATTCTACAACTTCAAATTTTCACTCCATTTATCTTTCTACAGTGGTGGCACAATGGTTTTTTAAAATTGAAATATGCTGTCTTGATTTTTAAATTTTTTTTTTATCTTACATAAATTTTAAACTTTCTTTTCCAAATATTATGAGGTACAAATGTTTCGGTTATGTGAATTGCTTTTATACAGTTTGAGTCAAAGTTTTAAGTGTGTCCATCCCCCAGACAGTGTGCACTGTACCCATTAGGTGTGAATTTACCCATCCCCTCCTCCCCCACCACCTTCTTGACTTCCATTGAGTTTTATTTCCATATGTGCCCATGAATGTTGATCTATTAGTTCCAATTTAATAGTGAGTACATATGGTGTTTGCTTTTCCATTCTTGCAATACTTCACTTAGAAGAACAGTCTCCAGGTTCCATCCAGGTTGTTACAAAAGGTATTAGTTTACCATTTTTTATGACTGAGTAGTACTCCATGGTATACATATACATTTTATTAATCCACTCATGTGTGCATGGCCACTTGGGTTGATTCAAACGTCACATATTATAAGAAAATTTGTTGTTTAAAAACAACTTCTGAATGATTACCCTTAAAATTATCCATCATTAATAAATAAGCGGAATATCCACTATCATCCTAGAATACATGATCTTAAGATTCTGAAAGTAATCCTTTTGTATAATGCAGATAATAGTTTTAAAAATTATCTGGTAATAACAGTAACAAAAACATATAAAAGAAGGCATTTTGAATATTATTTATGAAATTTATTATCTATGTACTACTACCTGAAGTGCTGATTCCTAAATATAGTCTTGGAGTAGCACCTAGTAATTTCTACAGACTTAAAATCCATAATTGTTATGTCCCAAAAAAGTATTTTCGTATCTTCCAAAATAGTCAGCATTTATTGAACACTCATATGTCAGAAAGCATATAAAGCACTGACAAGGCAGTCTCCTCATTGAGAGTCCCTCTGCACAGATGAAGAAATCCAGTGGTTAAGTAATTTTCCCAAGATCAGACTTCTAGTAAGTGGTGGAAGTTGGCTCTGAATTTAGGTTGACTCCAAAGCCTAAGATATATTGTCTTGTCCACTGTTCTGAGCCAAACATGTGACCCATGCAATCTGGGGGAAGCTTTCCTTCCAAATAAATTTCCAAATAGAGTGTCTCGTGTTGTATATATTTCTAATACCTAACTTACTAGTTTAATAATAAATAATTATTCTCGGAAAGTTAACTTTTAGAGTGAGACTTTGAGAAATATGACATGCAAATTCAGCTTCCATTCTTCCTTCTTTTGAAAACCTTGCAGATATATGAAGAAATGTTAAACATATTGGTAGACTAAAGAACTGAAAATGAGAATATCTCTTGCTTCCAGTGTCCTGTAAGGAAAAGCTGCCTTACGTATGTTGAAAAAGAACTTTGCTTTACATTCATTTTAACAGCTAAAAGTTTCTTCCTCTGAAAGATATTTGGGCATCCTACACAGTTATCTCACTATGTTTACTCTGGGTTTTACTGTAGATGATATTTCATCACCAAGAGAACCGAATAATTTCATTTTGTGGCTACTGAAAAAAAGACATATTGCTCAATATGCTAGTTTAAATGTCAATAGCACTCTAAAAATTACCCTGATTGACAACATCAGATTTCTTATTAAATATATGAAAAGAAAGTACAGAGGTATTATTTTTCAAAGCTCTCTCCACTGTAGTTCCATTTAGAGTTTTATACTACCACGATTATGACTAAAAATGGCAAACACTGATTTTGGACTACATGCAATATAGTGCCATCTTTAAGGCATGCACTAATATCTAATATGCCTATAGCATTACTACCCTATAAACCATATTTCCTATGGACTGAAGATCATCTGAGATGTTTTGTTAGTGATAGCAAGTATTTCCTGAGCCTGAAAATGCATTATTCTAACCTTTCTGGTAAAGCTTTAAAATCTGATAAAGCCCGATTTTTTTTTCAAATGGTAAAAAAAGATAATCATCATTCATTCTACTGTTGCTGGATGGCAAGTGCCCAGCATTAAATATATGCCAGATTCAGCGACCTGTTAAAACAGACTGCATTACTTAGTGTTAGCTTTGAGTGCAATGACTTCCAATTTTGTTCAGCTATTTTATGGCTTAAAATCAGGCAAAGACCTCCATAAATTTAAGAGGAAAAAGAAATGCCAAGTTTGTCAGCAGAGGTCAAGTTACTTTATAATTCCAAAAGACTACACAAAGCTGCAAAACAATAATGAAAACAGAAAAATATGAATATGTATTCTACCTATTGCAGATACTATAGACTGATTCACCCCACACCCAAATCTCTTTTCCCTTGCTTGTCCCTGGACAGAAGCTGTAAAAGCCAAATGTGTACTTTCTCAGCCTCTCCATAGCTAGAGGTAGCTATGTGACAAAGTTCCAGACACTGAGACATCTGTCAAGTTCTCTGGGTATCTTTGCTTTCCCTCTTCCCTCTGCTTTGAACAAGGGTGTAACACATGTAGATGCACTGTCACAGTGGCTGTTTTGCTGCCATAAATGAGTTAAAGCCAGGAGAACTGCAGTAGCATCGTCTTTTAAGGAGAAGCCAGCCATATAACAGCCAGTTATTTTTACAGTTCAAACTAAAGTGATTTTATTACTAACTGATCTACCACCAACCACTAATGAATTTAACACTTACGTTGTTATCCTTTGGTTGTCTTTTTGAAACTTAAGTGATCAACTCAAAGATGGACTTTATACCATACCCTCCATTTGGGAAAACATTAAATAGAGGTTTTTCTCTGCAGTATTTCTTTTCATATCATTTGGTAACTGAAACTACTCTAAAGGTTTGACAATTGATGGCAGTGTAACAATAAATAATACGATTTACCAAAGAAATTATGGTAGCCACGTCCTCTGATCAAGTTTTAAATGACTGATATGTGGGTTTGAGGGGGAGGCAAGACTGGTTAAAAAAAGGTGTGTAGTCAAGGTTCCTGGATTCACTTAGAAAATAGTAACATCATGGAATAACTTGAGTAGCTTTCCCCCACTGTGTTTGAAAAAAGTAAAATTATTATTCAAAATGAAATAAATTATTCAAGTAAATACTACTATCAAACAAGACAATATTTTTGGATAAAAACTTAAAATGTTAAGATATCTTCTATAATTTACCTACAGCACCAGTAAAAACTGAATTACCTCAATAATTGCATGCCATTTTGGTAACTGTATTAGACAGCGTTAGCTTCTTGAAAAGGGCTCTAGTTATAAAAAAATTTTTTTAAATGGTATTTTTACTAAATACTATGCTTCTGGTTAGCAAAACTAATAACTCTAGTTGAAATGTTTAATTTTTATAGACTATTATTGCTAAGTTACAATTTCTCTTTTGCAAAAGTAAAATCTCTCACCTTCAAATATGTATGTATGTATACATGTGTATGTGAAAGAATATGACTTTTTCCCCAAAGTTTTATTCTAATTAAACCATATCTTATTTAAAACAGGTCAGTATACTTGTGATCTTCCACTATCAATTTCCATATAAACTGACTGTCTTACACTATGTGTTTTCTTTTCATTGTTTGAACAGTATTAGAATTCCATATCCTTCATTTCTGGAAGCAAGACTGTTGCTCCAAATAGAGAAGTATGACCTTCTACCATTGACAGAAAATACCTTCCCAGTACTGAATATAAAATACCGTCCTTGGCTTAGGACTCTTCTAACTTGATTTAAATTATCCTTGTTTAAAATGCTCCTCCAAACCAGGAGAATACTCTACTTTCTACCAGGATGCTCTGTCAGGATTTATGAGGAATCTGTCCATCCTGCCTATTTCTGTGGTCCCATCTCAGGAAGTCACCCTCCCAGCAACTAACTACTCACCTTTGAATTTTACTAATGAAGAACTGAAGTCCTGAAATCTAATGGATCAAATACACGGCCTGCAAGTGTCTACACTGGACAATGGTGAGGGTGTTCCAGAGGCCTCAGCCCTCCATAGCACTAGCCAGCTGCGACAGAACTCACAGAAGGAAGCAGACCATACCTCTGGCAGCCAGGCAGAAAGCAAATTCTCCAAGAGATTCACTTGGGCAGTAGCACGGAATCTGTCCTAGCACTTGACTCTCCAGACCAAATCCCATTCCCGCTTTTCCCTTTGTGCCAGGCTGAACCATTCATTCCTTCCACAAACATCTCCTGGGCACCTACAGCTACAGCTATATTCTGCATCCAATTTTTCTCCTCAAGGGACTTACCAGTGCACAGGTGTATGTCCATGCGATGATCTTATCAATGCTACAATATTAGTAATGCTGTTATTCTGGTTCTACTTCTTTTTTTCCTCTCCCTGACTTGAACTTCTGGGGTACTGGGTCCTGCTCAGCTCAGACCATGACTACTGTGATATTCCTTGTTGGTATTCTTTGGAATCCAGACTGAGATCTCAATTCTATGCTCAGGACTAATGGTAACCATCTCCTGTAAAGGAACTGTCTTTGTAGTATGATCTCTAGTCTTTGGGCCCCTCTAGTTACTGGTCCAGACTATCACCACAAAATGCCATTATGTACACTTAAACAAGGCAAGAAACAGTCCTGTGATGTTTGCCACTGAGCCAGTCTGTTTACAGAAGTTCTTTCTATAGTATAACATATGTAAATGATGATTCACTGTAATCCAAGCCTCCCTTCCTCAGATCAACTAATTCTTGATGGAGAAACTTAAGCATTTCCCCATATTTTCACATATAAAACTGTTAAGCTGTTAAGAGTTTTTCCAAAATGTCTTCAGCACAAGGCTCTGAATTATGAAGTGGCAAATGAAGATTTGGGTGAAGGAAAGCCTTAACTAGTTTTCCCCTGCTGTGTAGCCTGACCTTTGTTTGATGTGGTGCTCAAGCATGCATCTGAGTCCACAGCCAGGTGGTGGCTGCCAGAAGAGGTTCTCCATTCTCATAGCCTGACATCACAGGAAACCAGGTCCACCTTGCCCAAACCCTTGGAAGATGCCAATTACATTTAAAGCTGATTCCTCTGGATCACAAAATCTGTGAAGTAGTTATCACTGTTCCACCACTTTAGAAAGTGTGACAAAAACAAACTTGTAAAGTTTAACAAAAGATCATATTATAAAACACAGTTCTGTTGTAAATTGCTTTTTCCAGTTTCTAGCCCTGATTTAAAAATATGGCAGACATGATCTGAATCAAAAATGTTTTGTTGCTTCCCTTTAAATGTAGTGCCAGGGTATATCCCATTATGCCTATAGATTCAAAGTTGTAACATAATGATCCAAAAAGGACTGAGTGGATATCACCCTCACTGCAATTAACACTTTCCTTTTGCCAATATTTACGTAAGCCAAGAATTTGTTAAATACCATGAGACAAATGCATTCTAATCTGATCACAATCTCATACATTTCACCAATACTTAGCAACTGTATTGTGTAATCATGTGCTCAATTATTAATAGCAAGTATTTTTGAGCACCTAATTGATGCCCAACAGGTCAGTGCTCTGCTTAATAATATACAGCTGCAGGTTATTGCTTTGGTTGTTCTTGTGGTTCTCAGTTTCTCCAAGTAGATAACAGAGTGGAAAGTATGGGAATGTGCCAGATTCTTTCCTACTCTCCTTGGGTATCAGTCTAATCAGCTCTCTGCACCCCATGGCAGTGCAGATGTTACTAACTAACCAATGATCAAAGGACAAACTCTGTGAACACAAGAATGAATAAATAAGAGTTTTGGATAGTTTTACATAGTATAGTCTAAGTCTTGAATAGACAACCCAAATAGCTAAAATTCAAGTACAGTTGACCCTTGAACAACATGAGTTTGAATTGTGCAGGTCCACTTACATGTGGATTTTCTTCTGCCTCTGCCACCCCTGAGAAAGACTGACCTCTGGTCTTCCTCCTCCTCCTCAGCCTAGTCAATATGAAGATGATGAGGATGAAGATTTTTATTATGATCCATTTCCACTTAGTGAACAGTAATATATTGTCTTTCCTTTTTTTTTAATCAGCAGGGTCTTGCTCTGTTGCCCAGGCTGGAGTGCAATGGCACAATCATAGCTCACTGCAGCCTTGACCTCCTGGGCTCACCACCTCAGCTTCCTGAGTAGCTGGGACTACAGGTAATGTGCCACCATGCCCAGCTAATATATATATATATATATTGGTTTTTTTCTAGAGACTGCTCTCGCCATCCAAGCAAGTCTTAACTCCTGGCCTCAAGTAATCCTCCTACCTTGGCCTCCCAAAGTGTTGGGATTACAGGCACAAGCCACTTTGCCTGGCTCTGTATTTTCTATTCCTTATGATTTTCTTAATAACATTTTCTTTTCTCTAGCTTACTTTATTGTAAGAATACAGTATGTAATACATACAATATAGAAAATATGTGTTAATTGACTGTTTATGTTATCAGCAAGGCTTCCAGGCAACAGTAGGTTATCAGTAATTAAGCTTTTGGGAAGTCAAAAGTCATATGCAGATTTTTAACTGAGGGGAGGAAGTGGTTGGTGCCCCAACCCCTGCATTTTTCAAGGGCCAGCTGTAATTTCTTTCGTTACAATCTCCAGAAGGAAGCTCACTGGAAAATTAGAAATAAAGAAAATTAGAAATCCCACTCAATTTTCACAGGAAGACTATTTCTTACCCTTAATTATGTATTCCAGAGGTTAAGCACACTCTTTTCCTGTGATATCTGTGCTACATATGGGGGATGGGCGGGACATGGGCAATATATATAACCTGAACTTTTGTACCCCCATAATAAGCTGAAATAAAAAAAAAATAGACAAGTAGACAAACAGTAAGTTTTATTTTAATCAATAGAAGAAGTTTTTTCTCCTTTTAATTTTATTGTAGAACTCAGAGCCCTCTGGTTTCGGTCATGAATATCCTCAGTGTTAAAAGTCAGTAACGATATATGAATATTTTATTTGCAAATGAAGTTGCTACTAAAATCATTAAAGCCCACTGGTTTAAAATAGGGTTTCTTAACCTTGGCACTATTGACATAATTCTTTGCTGTGGGCGTGGGGGCAGACCTGTGCATTGTAGGATGCTTAGCAGCATCCCTGGCCTCTATACACTAGTTGCCCAGGTCCCGCCCCTCCAGATAGGACAACCATTATCTCCAGACATTGTCAAACGTGCCCTGGGGGGCACAATAGCCTAGTTGAGAACCAACGGTTAAAGTGAACTATTCAATTAGAATAATAATCCCAGTACTTACATAGCACAATGTCCTAGTCACTATTCTAAGCACTTTACATATATTGATGCATTTGATTTAATCCTTAAATAATAACTTCACAAAGTAGGGCCCAGAGAACATTTACAGATGAGGATACCGAGGTACAGTGAGGTTAAATCACTTGCCCAAGGTCACTGGACACATGTGGCAGGAGGGAAATCACATCCCAGGAGTCTGGCTCCAGAATTTGTGCTCCTAACTTCTACACTATACCTGCTAACATGCAGGGAGAATAAACACAAACCACAATTATTTTTCATTCAAGATTTTTAGCAGTCTTATAACATTGGGCACTTTGCCCCTACTGAACTCAGAATATTCATTTTAAAAATAAGAACAATAATGAGATTAAAATAAAATACTTTATCAAAGGCTTCAACAAAAGTCCTAACAAAGAATAAAATATTCTTCCTATTTATCAATACTCCTTACATGTGGATACAGTACCTTTGCTTTCCTTCCCTGTTTATGTGCACATAGTAAAAGTTGTTATACAAAGGAATATACTGTGCTACTATAAACCTAGCTTCTTTTGATCTGGGTTATTCCTACCAGTAACTTAAGGCACAAAAAAATCTCTGGGGTAACAGTTTCTGCTTGTTGAACACAAATCACAGCAACAGGCCACATAATTCATACAATGGCTGTTGAGTAGCTCTATGTATGCAAGTGACTGCGCTTGGCTTCACAAACCAGACACATACATAGGACCCAAAAGTGGTAAGTAGAACAAATGTCCCCCCCAATATGTCCATGCCCTAATCCCTGGACCTGTGAATATGTTATCGTACATGGAAAAATAAAGTTGGTAGATATAATGACAGTTACTTAAGCTAATTAAGATGATTAGAGATTAGCCTGGATTATCCAGGTGGGCCCAATCTAATCAAGCGAGCCCTTAAACACAGAGAACATTCTTCAGCTGGATGCAGGAGAAATGCAGCAAGAGGAAAGTCAGAGAGATGGAGTTGAACAGGACGTGATGGGATGTTGCTGGTTTGGAAGAGGGGGCAAGCTCCACTCAGCAACACTTACACGAAAACTGGAAAGACACAGCGAAGATTAGCACGCCCCCGCACAAGGAGGACACACAAATTTATGAAGTGTTTCAGATTTTTAAGAAGGTCATACAACATGGTGACTATAGTTAATAATGTATTGTATCCTTAAAAATTGCTAAGAGTAAATTTTAAGTGTCCTCACCACACACACACACACAAAAATGATAAGCATGTGAGGTAATGGATATGTTAATTAACTGGAGTTAGCCATTCCACAATGGATACATATTTCAAAACATCATAACGTATGCCATAAATATATACAATTTTTATTTGTCTGGATGCCTGAATGAATGAAAAGAAAATGGAGGGGGCAATGGTGACAAGGAATGTAGGTGGCCTTAAGGAGCTGAGAGTCTCCTGGCTGATAGCCGGCAAAGAAGTGGGGACCTCCATCCTACAGGTGCAAGGAACTCGGTTTTGCTAACCACCTGAGTGAGTCTGTAAGCAGATTCTACCCCCAGAGCCTCCAGTTAAGAGCCGGGGCCAGCTGACATCTCGTTTTTAGCCTTAAGAGACTGAATGCAGAGAAACCCAATAAGCCCACTCTGACTCTGACCTACAGAACTGTGAGATATTAATTTGTACTGTTTTAAGCCACTATGTACGTGATAATTTGTTATGGCAGTGAAAGAAAACACACCACACAACATGCCCAAGACAAGGTAGAACAGTAATTTACTCATTGCCACACCATGAATTACCAAGTAGCAGAAAGGGGTTTAGACACTTTGTCTTTCAAACCCCCAAATTATTTCCTTAAATAATCAATATCTGCATAGGTTTCTTAACACACATATAGTTTTTCATTCATTCACTCACTGGCTCCTAACAAAAGCCATGAAAGATAAGCATTAGAATCACTTACACAGATGAAAGCCAGAGGCTTGAAGGCATTGTGTGCACACACAGGACACAGGGCCGGACTGCTAAGAAAGTGACAAAGCCATGTGCTCTTTCATCTTGTTGCCTTTTCATGTGCTGCCTTCAACAGTAAGAATGTAATAAATACAACGATTTAAGCAAGTCATAAAAACACAGAGAGAGTAATGGTTTTCTGCTGTCAGGGGAAAAGAACAGGTAAGAATTTGTGGAAGGGATTAAGATTTAAATCAGGTCTTGATGGACAGGTAAGTTTTTAAAAGATAAATGAGATCCAATTATTTTGTAAATTTGGAATCAAATGTGTGTATGTGTGTGTGTTTTAATCAGTCATCATTAAAGTTAAGTGCCCGAACTTCATCACATTATGAAGAAGCAATATGATAGGCTGTTAAAAGGTGACTGTCTCAGGGCAGGTAAGTTTGGTTCATGAACTGATCATTTGCAGGCCTGTCTGTATAACAGTTAATGGAACAACATAAAGATGCTAATGCTGGTGAACTGTCATCTCAGGAAGGTGAAATTTTCCGCAGTGAATATATAACAGAACCCCAAATAATCTGCCCCTAACAAACAGGCCTACAACAGAGATATTTCCAATAAGATAAATACAGCGAACAGATATCTGGATGCAGCAGAGATGCTAGAAGACCTCCGTGCAGCCGGGCAACCCTCTCCTTTCTGTCACTTAGGAGGCTCTGTGCCATGGCAACATTTGAACTACAAATCAATACTCCACCCCCTGGCCATAGCTGATTAGACACTGAACTAAAGCTGGGTCAGATTTTCCATTCTGGGAATTTGGAATTGAGCCTTGGAGATGCTTATTATTAATAGAAACTCTATTAGTACTTAAACTCACTGGCCATGTAAACCAGGGTACTGATTCATAGAGAGCTCGTCTTTAGAGGAAATAAAGCAGATATGTCTAGAGACAAAAGACCAAGTAGCCCAGGAGAAGAAATGAGGAATAGCAGTCTTGGATCCTGGTGTCTTCCAGATGTGTAGTTCCAAGCCCTGTGAGGTCTCGCTGCACTTCTTGACCTAGATCCATGAGATATCCCCTTTTATATTATAATAAATATCTCCCCGAATCCCACCTCTTTAACCTAAATTGGGTGGATTTACATTCTTACAAACAAATGAACCCTTTATCAGATTCTCAAAAAAAGCACTTGGGGACCATGTGTCCTCCCTCTGTTCCAAACACCTACGAAAGCCCCAAGGTTAGGTGAATCTACTTGTCTGCCTTCTCCAAACACGGCAGAGTGGCTGAATCCTGCTAAGGAAAAATCAAGCTAGTGAACCGAAGGGGCCAGCACAAGCCCGTGGCTGCCAGCCCCAACCATGAGCTCAGCAGTGCCTAGCAAGCCTTCTGAGTCTACTCGGCCTTCCTGTTGTCCCTTGTCGCCTTACAGCTACCACCCTAGCTCTCCAGTCCTGTCCACAGGACTGTGCACATCCCTAGCACCACTGCAATATGGCCTCCACCCCAAATACCACAGAAGCTGCCCCAGTAGGGGTCACCTTCAACCTGCTTGTTACCAAATCCACAGAACAAGCCTCAGTCCTTACCTTGCCTCTCAGCAGCATTTGACACTGAACTGAGAAACACTCCTTAAAATATTAAATACCTAAAAATGGTCCAGGCTGCCACACTCTGCCAGCTTACTTCCTGTATCTCTGATGGGGCTTCTCTCACCTCTTACTCTCCACATCCCTTAAGTGTTGATGTTCCTCAAGCATCGGGGCCCTTGCCTCTTCTTATAGGACACTCTATCCCAGGCTTGACGGTCTTAAGATCCGTATCTCTAGTCTAAACCTCTCTTTGTAGTGCTTGCTGTAGAGGTTCAACTGCCCATGAGAGACCTTCTCCAGCTGGTTGTCTTTCTCCCCTAATCCCAAATACCCCAAACCACATCCGTATCTCCCCCTGCCCCACTCCTCTCCTCTGCTTGGGATCCCGACCCATCACCCAACCCCTTGTGTCCAAACCAGGAACAGAAGCACTGTCTTTAGTTCCACATATTTTGTTTTTAAATATCTGGAGGATCTGTTTACTTGCTCTATCTCCACTACTCCTTTGTGTATTTAAGCCATCATCGCCTCTCCTCTGGATTACTGCTGAGCCTTTAACATACATCCCTGACTCTAGTCTAATCTGAAAATGCAAATTTGATACTATATCCCTAACTGAAAACCCTCCCAGGCTCCTGATGATCTCAGGACAAAGTCTAATCGCGTGGCCAGACCCCTCCTCTGCTTCGCTTCTGTGGCCCCCTTCCTAGCACGCTCTTCTCAGCCACGCTACCCTGGTCCAGTCCTTCGGCTGCCCTCAGAACCTTCCCACCTTTCACTCCTATCCGGGAGCACTCTTCACCGGGCCTGCAACTGGCTAATTCCCACTCATCCTCAGGTCTCTCTAATACTTTATTTCATTTAGAAGGTGTTCTTGAATCCCTCACACCTGTCAGAGTGACATATCCTGCCACACGCACCCATAGCACCCTCAACTCCCCTCCCAGGGCACCCGTCACGCCGCCTTCTTACTCTTTACCCCTTTGGGTTCCATGTGGGAAATGGCTCCATCTGTGTTGCTCATTGTCATCTCTCCAGTGCCCCAATCATTGTTGGAAATGATTCTTAATCTCATTCATTAAAGGAAAATAATCTTAATAAAATCTTAAAAACCATTTGGATGTGAATGATTACTGTACCACCCCATTTGCATACACTTTAGAAAGAGTTCTGTTGTCTGGGGCTCTTAGGGCCTTTGTTGTCACATCTAGACAAAACTCAAGTCAGTAACAATCTATTCCTTTGACTCATAGAATCTTTTTTGGTGATACACCTCACCATGAATTTAAAATTCCAATTTCCTTTGTGTTAATATGGTCATACTTTATGGAACCTCTAGCTTAAAAATTAAATAATTGTAACATTATATATTCTAAAATTTAAGAGTCAGAGTTGCCCCAAGACTAGGGAGAGAAAAGGAAGCAAATTTAGATTTTGTTCCTTTCAGTAACTATCGTCTTTCCCTTCATTTTGATTTAAACAACCTTCCAGAACTCCAAATTACTTTCATTAATGCTTAAGGCATTATTTTAGGTAATTATATACACACACATAACCATGTATATAGTATGCATATACATATCATTAAGGTGATATACACATACCTGAACACATACTAGTAAACATAATGCTTAATGTTGAGCACAATATTACTCTTAGGAGAGGCTTTTCCAAATAAACTGAGCATGAGTTTTGCTTTCGGAATTAAAGTGTGTTGTTTGCCACAGGCCGGGATAGAAATCGTGCCAACCCTCGCCCCCTGCCTCCTTCCACTTCCTTCTCAGTCACAGGAGTGGCTGTGACAGGAGCCCCAGTTCTTTATCTAAGGAGGGTAAGATCCTCGCCAAGGGGAACCCAGCAGTAGTGAGTGAAGGGGAATAGGCCATGAGCAAGGGCCAGACAGACACCAGTTCAGATCTCCGGTGAGGCACATAGGCACTGTGCAATACTGGGCAATTTTCTTGACCCTTCTCAGCCTCAATTTCCTATGTGTAAAATGAGGAAAATAATACCAAACATGCACGGTTGTTCTGAGAATTAAATGAGAATGTGCATGTAAAATGGTTACCATAGTGCCCGACAAGGCGGAAACACTCAACAATGGTATGCTGCAGGTACTTGCACACTTCTTACCATTCTAGAATTAAAAATGCGGATAAAGGAGACAAAATCCATGCCAAGATGAGATTTTAAAAATCTAGTTATTGGCTGCTTTAATTATATATAATTGATAATATGAAATGAATTAAGGAGATACTCTCAGAACAAGAAGAATAACAAATACATTCTATGAGGAGAAAGAGGGAGCATACTGTAGAGTTTAATTGAGAAGCTGCACTTTTTATTAGGTGTGGGGTCTCAACTGTTGCCTCTATTTTAAACCTAGAGAAAAGGACAAAATTATCATTGTTATTGTTGTTATTCATAAACCAAATATACTTGCAGATTAATAGCTGAGGTTTAAGAGCCAATTAAGGAATAAAATTCTTACTTTAAATACTAAGGCAAAATTTTGCTTAAAAGAGAAATATCTCACTTGGGGTTTTGTTATATGACAATGGAAGACTCTGGGGTGCATCATATACAACAGACACTCTGTTTTATGGACACTAATGTGTTCTGTGTCCCCTGGGGTTTGTGAAGACAGGGCACTCCAGAGTGAAGTCCAGGAGCAGTGATCTCACCTTGAGGTAGAAGAAACTTCTCTCCCTGCCACTTTGGTTTCCCACCTTCAAATCAGCCCCTGAAAGTGCTGCCTGCAAAAATTCCCCAGTGATATGGAAAACACTAACATCACCACGGTGATGCATGAGATTTCAAATCAATCAAAGACATTACTTCCTGAGACAGCTTTTGAGCAACTCTACCGAGAGCCAAAGGTCCACAAATATGCTAACCAATCATGTAACCAGACAGCTTTCTCCCTTGGGAATTCTAAAAGGTACGAGCGAGTGCTCAGCAGGTCAGAAAAAGGTGATCTGACTGTGCACCAATGGTAATGTCTGAAATTCAAAGTTCCAGGAAGCAAAAGTGCTGCTCAGTCCCTGCTGACAACCACAGTCAACTCTTGATTATTGAGTCATCTGACATGTGTAACATATATAATACCACTTCTGCTACTCTTCCACCACCTGTCTTTGCACCATTACCACCACCTCTCTCCGAGAGAAAACACTAAAGGATGGAAGATGATTAACACCATGGGTAAAAGGTATGAAAGAAGAAGACAGCTAATGCTAAATCAAGCTAAATTATGAAAGCTACCTGATTCCCTGTAACAAATTTGGCTATAAAATCCTAAACCTCTATTAGCACATCAGTTAAAAGTAGAGAATTTAGGTCAAAACTTGTATTTATCAAGAATACATACATCCAGAGTAGTTGTCCTAATAAGGAATCTACACATAGTTAACTCAGACTAATACCTGGTATAATACTTTGCCAAACTTTTTCCTAGTCCTTAAGGAAGTCCCTTTCTAAATGTCTAAATTCTAGTGTCTTTACCTTAGGAAAACCTAGAGTGTAATTCTCCAGATCACAGGTGGGTGGAGAACTACAACCACAGAAGCAAATACAGGGACTTCCCAGACCTTCAGGTATATTCTAATGAGACTGTATTAGAGCATTAAGAAAGAAACAGACGAACAACATTGCCCGGCCCTACTCCAACAAAGGCATTTGTTTTTAAACTTCTGTATTTCAGTTCATCTTACTATGCTATTTCTTGGAATAGAACTCCTTCCTCAATTTATAAAATTAAATTGTCTGTTTTCAATCAATTTTAGAAACATCTGACAAGGCATGGGAAACAAAGAGAAATACCTTTTGATTTTAACTATTTTCCTTACCACCAAGAGCAAGCATATTTAAAAATCTAAGATTAGAAAATATAGATCCGGGGGGATTAAAAAAGGCTAAAAAGAAAGGAGACCAAAAGAATATTTTTATCTCTATTAGTCAGCTTTTATTAATTCTTGCTTTGAATTCTACAACGAAATAATTTAAAAATTAACAATACCACAGATTCAAAGATTTCTGTTATTTCAGGTTGAACCATAAGAACTTAAGTGTCATCTCTTATGTTAAGACCAAAAACAACCAAAATGTTCTTTAGAAAGTCTTTAAGAGTTTAATGTTCCAATAAAAGGAAGTAAACTCTTAGAACATTAGTTGGTGTTGTTTCCAAATCTAATCCTCCAGGCATAAACTACAAAGTTAATAAAGGAACAGATTAAAACCAATCAAGAACAAATTATTAATTTGGTTTTCCATTTCACTCTTCAATTCTTGTTTTAAATGCATTAGAAATCTCTGCTGCCAACATAGTTAAAGCTGCAGCAGCTCTAATAATCAATGGATATTATCACAAAGGATGTAGATACATCCTAAAATGAAAGCACCATATGCCTAATTATTGAGCTAAATTTATATGCTTAGCTATCTCTGAACGAAACATTTTCAGCTCACAAAATATTTCTTACTATGCTCTGCAGGTATTTCTCCAGATTTCATTCTTCTCCCTGGCTTTTTTTCCTCCCCTCAAATATGAGAACCAAGCCAGGAAGTCAGAGGTAACTGGACACAGATGAATGAATGAGAAACTACTCCATTCAACAGCCACTCTATGGTTTTCATAAGGATGAGCATCACTTCTGTGTGGTAACAGTTGAAACAAGGCAAAACAATGCTTACTTTCCTGCCACAGGAAGCAGGGATTTTGGCAACAACTAAGGAGGTAGGCAACAATAGAAAACACAAGCTATTGGTCAATACAGCAATGCTGCAGCCAAAACATTCTTTTCTTTCCTGGAAATGACTTTCTGAATCCAATCTACTTACCAACCCCTTTTCTTAACAAAAAAGTCCAAGCTTATTACTCCCACCAATCCCTAGTTGCTAATAAATAAATACTACTTATTGAATAATGCTGTATGCCAGGCACTGTGCTGAGAGAGTCACATACATTTTCTATTTTAAATTTTATAACCACTCTGCACAAGAGAATTATCAGCCTCATTTCACAGCTGTGAAGAGGAGGCTCAGAAGTGTTTCCACTCTGCCATATTGCTTCAAGGTCTAACTAGGTTGTAAAGACTTTTGATGATAATACACTTGTTGCTCATTTTGGTTACATTTAAAATGAATCACTTTCTACTATCAAATTCCAGGCCATGAACCTATGGGATAGAAAAAGGTGTCTCCACTTTTAGGGGATCTGAAATCTAGTTGGTAGATAACATATAACCCCATGAAGTCAGCGACACACAGGCCAAAGACAAATAATAAATGACATGTGAATCTGGAGAAGGGAGAGACCCATGAAGGTTAAGACTGTAGACAGGATTTCACTTTAAGCAAGTGAGAAGATGCTCCTTTTGAGAGCAATGAAGTCAACAAGGCAAAGTCTTAAATTAGGTTGGAGACAGTAACTATGCAAGTTTAATGAAAGCGCAAAGTCCTTCCTGGTAAGTAATAGGAGATATGACTCAAGAAGCAAACTGAGGCAGATTTAGAGAAGACTACAAATGCCAACCTAAAAATTTGTGACTTGATTCTAGAGCAATGTTTTTCTGACACTGGACCGGAAGCATTAGCATCACTGGGGAACACGTTCAAAATGCAAGCTCTGAGGCCCACCCAGACCTACAGAATCAGAAATTCTGGGGACAGAGCCCAGCAATCTGTGTTTCAATGTGCCTTCGAGGTGATTTTGATGCATGTTAAGGCTTGAATTGATGCTTTATAGGAAATGGAAGACCCTCTAAAACCTGAGTTGGACAACATAAGAGAAATGATATTTTAGGAAGATTAATCTAATAATAATCTGCAGCATGAATTGGACAAGGGACCATTTGCAAATTCATAAAATTCACAGAGCCTCTATCATGCAATTATTTACATGAGAAAGTACTTTTCAAGAGATGCAATATTAAATTAGGAAACAGAAGACAAAGGTTTTTCTCTTTCTGATTTCTCTAGTAGAAAATAATACCTAACCTATGACTTTTCATTTGATTGTGGTACTGTAAGCATTACTTATTAAGACGCCTTTGCCTCTCAAAAATTTTTGCTGGAATGGAAATAAAAACCAAACCAACTCTAATTAGGCTTATTGTGTATAAAATTGAACAACAAAAAAATGGCGGCTCTTATTAAATATAGTCTACTACTCTAGGTAATAATAAACAAAAATGAATGAGGACTCTATGCAATTTACAAATCACATACATGAAAAACAAAATGTTGGGTATAAATATAAAGACTTTTCAATAAAAAATCAGAACTTTTATATTCAAGTGGTGACCTGTAAAGAAATCTCACAATTGGCTGAGCATGGTAGCTCATGCCTGTTATCCCAGCACTTTGGAAGGCCAAGGCAGGAAGATCAATTTGAGGCCAAGAGTTTGAGACCAGCCTGGGCAACATAGCAAGATCCTGTCTTTATAAAAAATTAAAAAATAAATAAGCCAGGCATGGTGGCATGAACCTGTAGTCCCAGCTACTCTGGGGGCTGAGGCGGAAGCATTGCTTGAGCCCAGGAGTTCTAGGCTGCAGTGAGCTATGATCTTATCACTGCACTCCAGCCTGGGTGACAAAAAAAAGACCCTATCTCAAAAGAAAAAGAAACAAAACAAAACAAAACAAAAAACAAAGAAATCTCACAATTATCTACATTTCTTTCAGTGATGTTATATTTGCTCAAAAGATTTCTTGTGAACCACTTTCACAGCCAGTTTACAAGTCATATAAGAAAATGAATACAGTTTTCATCTTATAAATCATTCTGAAAAACAACTTTAAAGCTGGAAAAGGATTTTCCTACATTCATTATTCTATTCACTAGATCTGACTCTACATGACATTTGACTATTATAAAAAAATCAAAGCCCTCCCTCAGAAGACAATGACTTGAAGCTTATGAGTACATGTAGGAGAAAGGGCTCCAAAGATGAAGGAACATTTTTGGAATATTTAATTACTTAAAAAGGAGTCACACTTAACCTGAGCAACTCCTGTGGGTATACCTGTTTAAAAAAGCATATTCATTCAACAAATGTTTACTGGATGCTACTAGGGCCAAGGCTCAGAGCTAGCTGACCTGCTGAACACATGGATGGGTAGGGGAAGCTCTTTCGCCTGCCCTCAACATGACAGTTCTGGAAGAGATGACTATGAAGAACCAATGTCACAGAAGTTCTGTATTCTTGGAGTTAGAGAAAATAGAATTACTTCCAACCTATACTGTGGCTCTTATTACTGATAGAATACTTAATAAATCATAATTTTTATTCACCCTAACTGCTAAAGCAGCTTTCAACAGTAGTTAATAAATCATCTTCAATTTTTATGCTCCTCAAATTCCCCCCCTTTTTTAAAGCTACTGAGTTCTTCATTAGGCATTCTATGTTAAGTAACCCCGGGAGGATTAAATAATGAAGACTAACCAAAGTGCTTAATATGAGTGAATGTATACAATGTATTAAATATATGCCAATTATAAAACACCCTTTTTACTACATGAAGTTCCTTTTACACTTCTTAATAAGAATGCCTCATAAAACTGCTGACTTGGCTAATAATTCCTTAAATCACAATATGGACTTCTTAGGCATTTTTAATTATGAGCTGAAAACCTGTAGTTGACTAGATATAACATTCAACACTGCTAGTTGACTACAAAAATAACACGTCTCAGAGAACAGCATTCTAAATATTCTAAAATTACTATCATCTCAAACCACAATTTATAAAAATAATACAGTACATTTATGTCAATCGTTATTCACGATGTTAACACAGTCATAGCCAAATTTAAATAGTTCTGGCATTTGGCAGACTTTAATGAACTAACCAAGGTCACAATATAAATACATTTTGAAACATTCAGCTCTTCACTATCTTAAAAAGCATGACTAAAAACACTTGACTTAAGGGAGTTAACCAAAAAAAAAGCTCAAATTTCACCAAAAAATCATGCTTTTCTTTTCTTTAAAAATAAAATACCTTAGACAAAATGCATTTTTATCCTATTTAGAATTCTAAAGGCCTCTAACATCCAGAAGATTAGCTTACCCCTTCAAACATAAGGATACATATTTCTATGAAACCTTATGAATGATATCCTTTTGGTTAATTTTTCTTCTTTAAGAATTCAGCTTTGTAAGACTTGTCATTTTCTGGTATCATTAAAATCACTTCTGAAATTCTACTTGGACTATTTTTTATCTTCAACTATTAGGAATCCATCCTGATGAATTCTAAAAGGAGAAAGAACCTTCTGCAGTTCTCCAAAGAGGCCAATACCTTCCTCAAATAACAGATGCAAAATTCCAACTATAACTTAAACATGATAACAAACTGGCTGAGGGAAAGTAGGCTGTCCCAAGGTGCTTTGTAAGATCTCCTCTCAGTAAAGACTACTTTTTACCCTAGGTGTCTAACCCAGGGAAGAAGAAATTTTTGTTACAACCTTTCTTTATAAAATCCTATCTCCCACCTTTAGGACTTTGCCTCTGGTAGGAGTCCACCATCCAGCCAGCTTGCTAGACCCATCTCCCGGTATCTCTTACACATCTTAGGCCTCCAATCTCTGCCTTCTTCCTAATCCTGCTCCTTTAAAAACTTCCTTATTCTATACAAACTCACAATGAGGAAACGCAAATAGTCAACCAACACAAGAGAAAATGTTAATCAGTGAAAGGCAAATTAAAAATACAAGATACTGTTTCATCACCTATGAAATTCATAAAGATTCAATAGCCTATGTTCATTTTATTATAGGAGGGAATATAAATGGTTTTTTAGAAAGTTATCCCTCAAAATATACCACTATCTTTTGGCCCACTCATTTACCCTTCTAGAAATTTGAGAGGAAATCCTACTTACAAGAGTGTGGACATAAAAAGTGAGATGGAAACCTACTGGACAAGTGTGTTTTATCTCAGCATTTTTTATAAAACCAGAAAAATGGAAATAACCTAAATGTTCAGATCCAAGGAAATGGATAAATAAAGTATGATGCTTCTATGTGATTATGCTAACATCAAATGACACTTCAAAAGAAAATTTAAAAAGCACGCATATATAGTATGGTTATAACTGTGGAAAAAAATAAACTTCCATGTTGGGGCAAGGAAGGGGTAGTGTGGATTCTACTTGTCACTGAGTAACAGAGCTGTGAAGGATTGTTTTTCTCCCCCCAGGATGCTTTCAAATTTTTCTTTCCCAAGCAGGCATTGTGTTAATAAAATAACACAAGAAAAGATACTTGCTTCATCTACAAATCTATTCTATCCCTTGCTAAGACAAATCTCAAAGTATAATAATTTCTGCTGAGCAACTTTAGTGATATACCTTTAACAGCAGCCTTTAAGAAGCAATATGTCAATGAAAGGCAGACACTAGCAGTGAAATTTCAGGCAGCTGGGAATGAGATTTTGAGACTGGGTACACACCCCTGTGCTTCCCTAATCATTCCACAGGTCTGGGCTTTTGCCTTTTGCCTTATACCCTGACAGAGATACAGTGAGGAAACACACCCTTTTAGTACAGTAGCTTCAGCATATATTCCTATGAAAGAGAAACTAGGGTTAGACAATCATGTCCCAAATATCAGCTCAGGAAAGCTGGACACGCCACCTCTAGCATGAGCCAGGATCCTTGGCTTCCAACCTCTGAGATCTTCTTGTTCCTTAGAAGAATCAAGTGTTCCTCAAGGGACCTTGAGAAGACCATTCAGCGAGGATGGATTTGGCAGAAATGGAGACTCCAGCAATAGCTCGTGGTCTTTGGATGGCTTGAGTTCATGTCTCATGCAGTCATTAACAGGCCTGTGTACACCAATTATTGCCACACCCTTTCTCATAAACTCCTAGCATAGGCAAACAGGCTTCCCCACCAGCATTGCAACAAAGATTGTTTCAGACTGTGGTGTGCTGTATTATTAAACCATCCTTTCAGAATTTAGCCGCCTCCTTCATCAGATTTTCATCCTCTCCTTTCCATGCCTTCTTTCCTACTAAGTCGCTCACTCGTACTAAACGCTACCACAAGAGGGCCTGGAGACAGGACAATCTAATTAGCAACTCACATAAAATACAAGAAAAATGCAAATGAAAGATAATATAATATGGTGTGAGTGTCACTTGTATGGAGGATGTAGAGCAACAGTGACCAGAAAGTAGCAAAGCAAAAGAGGGGCTGGGCTTCTAATAAATGTAAGAGCTGGGGAGATGAAGGGACTGAGAAGAATGAAGGAGCCAGTCTAATTATAAAAGTCAAATAAATACAAAGGATACCTGTGCTTTTTAATTTTATTAACTCTGTTCTGGATTATCTGCGGGACTGCTCTCCCCTAATGTACCTAAAGCAGCTGCCAGAGTATTCGTGACAGAAATGAGTGCTTGTGACTTTTAAATGCTCTTAAACCTTAATCTCATTTGGGTTTTTTTCAAGTACCTAATGATCACAGGAGTCTTTATCAGGACTCATTGCGGGACGGGCAGTGCTGCCGCGTTCCAGAGCAAAGGAATTAGCCAGTATGGCTTTCTCAGGCAATCCCTTACCAAGCAAAGATGTTCCAGCTCCCTCTAGGATGGTCTCAGCAGGGCTTCTGGCAGTTGGCCTGCCACTTAGGGCTGAGGAGGGAGGGCCTGGCCGGCTAGTCTCCAAATCACATGTTCTCATTAGAGTCAAGATTATCCCAGGCTGAGTGGGGCCTGGGCGCTTAGAAGCAGTTCTCTGTCATCTGTACACTGGCAGAAGCTCAGCAAGTCATAGCTTACAGGCCCTATTTCTCATATGTAAGATGGAGTACTGAGCCAGGAATCCTAATAAATCTAAATTCAATGTGAAGCTCCTGAAAAGGCCAAACTCTCTGAGCTACAAAATACAACTGATTTATGGGTGCTTTGATTATCAAGTGATAGACTGAGTTCTGATTATAGACTTTATCACAATTATATAATTTTTGCCAAGCCTAAAATAATTTTCGTTCTCATTTCTTAAAAACATTTCTGCAAAGACAAGATAGATTAAAATTCACTTTACTCAGTATCTCTGTTTGGGGAACAATTTCAACGTTTAAGGAGGTAACTCGACTATGACTACTCTGAGAAGACGGTACCTTCAGGAACAAGCACATTTGACTATGAGAAAGAGACAAATTAATTGTCTAACACATATTTTGTGTTTTTTTTACCTAACACATATTTTGAAGTACAGGAACTGAAGAAAATATATGTAGTAAGTATATAATTTTAAAGATACCTAAGGTTTTTCAGAATTTGGCAGGAATCTGAGAGTTGACACTAGCACAATAAAATCATAGCTATCTGGAAAGATCTTTTTGATGAACTGGAAATGTAACCCGGTAAGCACTAAAATTTAATTTTAACTTTTTTTTTAGAGGCAGGGTCTCACTCTGTAGCCCAGGCTGGAGTACAGTGGCATAATCATAGCTCACTGCAGCCTCCAACTCCTGGGCTCAAGCAACCCTCCTGCCTCAGCCTCTTGAGGTAGCTGACACTACAGGCACCCACCACCCACACCCAGCTAATTTTTATTTTATTTTTTTATTTTTTATTTTTTTAGAGATGGGGTCTTGCTATGTTGCCCAGGCTGGTCTTGAACTCCTGGCCTCAAGTGATCATTCCCTCCCTTGGCCTCCCAGAGTGCTGGGATTACAGGTGTAAGCCACCATGCCCAGCTTAATTTTAACTATTTTTGATAACCTTTTGAAACGTCATTACTCACTTCCCTGATTTATTAAACAGTATATGATCAACATAATCTTGGCTTGATGGCTTTAGGTAGTGACCAGTAATAGTAATAATTGCAAGTAGCATTTATTGTATACCTATTGTACACCTGATACCATTCTAAGCGCTTTGTGTGGATGATCACATTTAAGCCTCAGGATCCAACAAAGGGAGTACTATTATCATCCCCATTTTACAAATGAAGAAACTGAAACTCTGAGAGATTAAGTAATTTGCAGAAGGTCACAAAGTCAGTGAATGGTAGAAGCCAGATTCAGAGCTAGGTAATCTGAGTCCAGAATTCATCCTTTCACCACCACATTGCTCCAAGTGGATGGAACAAGACATGGGACAGAAACAGAGAATTTCCAGAACCTACCTGGGTGGAAAGAATGGCCCATAGATTGGTGTGATTTTTAAATGTATGTCTACTTTTTAAAAAATAGTCCTTTAGATTAGCTGTCAATTCTTCTGTTATCCCCAGTGCAATGTCAGAAAAGCACATACATTCATAGTTTGAGAGAGGTCCCCCAAGTCATCCCACCCCTTTTCTCTGGGTACCCCCCTTCACCCTTTGTATGTATATACAGCAACCCTCTCTCTCTCCCTTTCTTTCTTCCTTCTTCTTCTACACTTCTCTTTATAAAGAATGTTTAACTGAATGATTACAAATGCCTCTACTTCCTGCAGAGATTTTTATAAAGAGAAAAAGATCTGGCTGGGCACGGTGGGTCACACTTGTAATCCTAGCACTCTGGGAGCCCAACACAGGAGGATTGCTTGAGCTCGGGAGTTCAAGAGAGACCAGCCTGAGCAAGAGCGAGACCCCGACTCTACGAAAAATAGAAAAATTAGGTGAGCATCGAGCACTGTGGCCCATTGCCTGCGGTCCCAGCTACTTGGGAGGCTGAGGTAGGAGGATCACTTGAGCCCAGGAGTTTGAGGTTGCAGTGAGCTATGATGAAGCCACTGCATTCTATCCAGGGTGACAGAATGAGACTCTGTCTCAAAAAAAAAAAAAAAAAAGATCTCACATCAAACTTTCCCTTTCCCTGGGTAGCTTTACAAAGAAGTTTTCTAAACCATGTTAGTAGTAAGATTTTTAAAAATTACTATAGTTAACTTAAATACTATTTTGATCCATGGTTGGTTTAAAAAAAAAAACCAGTAAGAGATCAAATTCATCAAATTCATAATACTGCAGAATTGTATGTGTTTTATACTCACTCTACATTAGGGTCTGCAAATAATGAATATGTACAGTCAATTTATGTACTTATTTGGACTTTTAGTTAGGCTGCAAGCCCTGTGGGGGATGGTGAGCAACACTCACTGAGGATTGGGATTTCTGTTCTGAACTCGATTCTGCCACTAAATGGTGATATGATTTACTGAACAATCTTTGTGTTTTGATTGCCTTTACTGTAAAATGAATGAGCTGAGCTATCTCTAAGATCTCATCCAACTACAATACTTTGAGCATATGCTTAGTTTTAAAAATCAGATATTTAAAGTTATCACTTTTACAGCATATTGCTGGTAATAGAAAAAAAATAATTTGCAGTTTGTGTAAAGGGACAGGAGACAGGGAATTAGAGGTAGTTCAATTATTGAACACCAAGCAAGGCACTAGGCTAAAAACACAGAGGGAAAGTCAGGATTTACATCCTCCAAAGAAGGAATCTCTTTCCTAAACTACCAAACATAGGTTTCTCCTTAACTATTTTTTACCTACTTAGAGGAGAAGCTGTTTTGCTAATCATTTCACAGTATCTGTGGAGCTCACGGTCGCTGTTCCTATTTGACCAATCTAAACATATCTTTGACAAACCATGTTTATGATTTTGTAGATCATAAAGAAATTAAGAGGCCACAGGTGCTAGACTAGGCTGGGGGTATAAGCATGTTCCAGTGCAATTCAGATCTACTCTGTATATATAGACCTTATCCCTGACACAGATTTGTAGGTATTCCTCCTCTTTGACCTTGGAACACATGCTTTAAACTCTCTTTAATAAAGAATTTGCACTATGGTATGATAGCTTATGAAATAATTTAAGAACTTGTACTACCACAGCTTATAAAATCTAATTTAAATTTGTAAGTTTTCCAATGAATTCCAACAAATTCAGATCTCATACAAAGGTACGCATGCAAAATACTTGGATAAATTTCTCAAGATGGTTTAGTTTATTAGTATACCTAAGAAATACAGATGCATTGATTGGAAAATGCATTTTTTTTAAAAACTTATTTTCACACTTTTAACTAGGTTCTAAGTCCTATGTACAGCTTCTTTATATGAGTCTTAGTTGCCTGATAAGAGAAAGACAGAATACTCCTCTTGGAGAAATTATCAATAGCTTACAGAAAATTAAGCTGAACACAATTAACTCTCCATTAACAATCTTTTCTTGCTTTTGCATATTAATATTCAATAATCAGCATCTATTCGAATACTTATACTGTTGCAATCTTAATTTATTCATCTACTTGTTAGAGAGAGAATCCTGTACAAACACTCCATGCCCTCCCTCCTCTGGGGAAGGGCCCCTAGGTGGGGCAATGCCCCACTGGCCTGTGTTCAGCAGGGAGCACAGCAAGGGTAGCAGAACAGGCAAGCAACCCAAGGGTGTCGAAGCTCCTTCGGTCTGGCTTTTATTATTTTATAAATATTATTTTCCACATCAGACTACCCATACAAATAAACTGGAGAGTTAAGTTTCAAAATAAAAGTGTTTTGTTTCATTGTAACCTGTCAAGGTAGATTATTCCCAGATCTGATCTTTACCAAAAGGGTAAATTGTCAATCGTTAACATAAATTATAGGCTATATATCTAAGATTAGTATAAAATATAATAACAGTATATTTTAATCACAAGCCATCCATATGAAAATTTTCTTTAAATTTAAGATTATACAAAAATAGGTCTGTAATAAAAAACTAAAGTCTTGTTTGGAGAAACTGAGAGAAGACAATTGTGACCCCACAGTTGTGGGGTCCTAAAGCTTTATGTGAGAGATCCAAGGCTGCCAGCCTGCATATACTCCCAACCCCTACTGAGGTTAGTAAGGATTCCAGTCTGAGAAAGGAGGAATCCCCTCTGACAATTTGACTGTCTTCAGCCTCTACTACTCAGGACCCCCCCATAATTTCAGAAAATGAAAAATAAAATGTTAATCCTCCAAATTGGATTAAGACCCTAATCCTAAAGGACAAAACAAGCTCATTGTATAGCCTAAAAAAAAAAATGCTAAAAATGTTTCCTGATTTTAAAAAAGGGGTGAGTAAGAGGGTAAATGGACTATTTTTCTAAAAATTCCAGTGTGCTCTTTTAAGTTTTGTGCTTCATTATTCTAACATTGCTTTTTAAAGCTAAGGACAACTTGAGTACAAATTTTAATAAGATCGAACTTATTAAAATAAATATGTACTATGTACGTATTACAAACTTCAATAAAATTCAAAGTATTTACAAAGTTTTCACAGTGGTGGGGAAAGAAAATCTTCATTTGGTATTAAATCAATCCATGAGAGCAGTGGCAGAGAGCGCTTACCACCTTTTTGGGAAAGGTGCTAGGCAATGTCCTGTTTGAAATTAACAGATTATCTTCCCTAAAACACAAATCCGTTAAAAATTTACCGCAGTACCAGAAACATAGGTGTGTTTGCAATATAAAAAATAGTACTGACTGCTTTTGAACCAAATTTACAAAATATGAGTTGAACTCAAATTACAGTCCAAGCTCCCAACACATCAGACTTGCCTATACTTTATAAATTTTAGCTATAAAAGAGTTAGTGCATTCACATGTGACAGAGAACGTAAGTATAAATACAACTAGGAAATATAGGAGCAATAAAGAACAAAACCAAGGCTAAGATCCACTGTTCCATGACAAGAAGTCCACAGATTCCTGAAACTGAATCTAAATATGCAAAGTTAAAGTCCAATGCCCTATTCACAATAGGCAACCACTCTTTTCTCTCTGAAACCAAACATTTACAGCATGGTTTTTAGAATAGCATCATGAATTACTTTTTTTTGGTTTACAAAGGAATACACCTGCCTGAACTAATCTGATGGAAAATCATAATCCATTTCTTCCTGTTAGCCTTTGACTAAACACTGAAGCTAATTATGCTGGCTCTTGTGGGTTCTCCCGGCACCATGGAATTTTAAAGAATACTTTTAGTTCCACCAGTTTATGCAAGACTGGGCACTTTCAAAACACCTAGGTGCGAAGACGTGAGCACATTTATACAGAGGCTACATAAACTTCCTTTACATGGTTAATTAAGACCCTATGATTTAGAGACACAGATAACATGGATCTAACAGGGATGGATATGCACACAATTAATACGCTGTCCTGAAGTGACTGCTACTGCCCCATAGCTTCTGCTCTGAATATACTTTTAATCACTATTGGTCAGTACCAACAGCTTTTTAACATCTATGCATCTTTAGCACTTAAAATCATTTCCTCTGACAGCTGTGATCTGCCCTAACTGGCAGCTCATATGAATTTAGAGGTATGAAATGTGTAAATTACACTTTTCAAATTTAAGGGAAACACCAGCAGATACAGATCATTTGGGATTAATTTCCTACGGTTTGGGTTGGATATTTTTAAGGAGCCTGGGAGGATGTTTAGTAAGAGGCAGAGCTTTGTTCCACCTTCCATGTTTGGTAACACTGACAAGATTTCATGGAGAAGGGAAACTGCTAGACAGAAGTTGTCCGGGTGAGTCGAATCCATTCTCCCAAGTCTGGGTGGGATCCATGCCTGAAGAGGGGTCTCAAAGAAGCGGGAAGGCTCATGGACTGTGGAAGGAAGCTCTCTGCATGGGAGGAATGAAGGCATTCTTCCCAGAGTAAACTGAAAGAAATCCAAATCCACTTTAACTTGCTCAATTGCAGCTTAACCAAGTTCATCTGGTGTTACATTATAAAGTCACAAATCCTGTGACAATCGTGCTGCCTTCATTCTGCAACCACTTAATCTAAATACCTCTTCACTACCTCAAAATTCTGTTCACTCTCTGAAAATGGTATCAGCAAGCTTCCTTTCCTGATTATCTACCCGAGATCAAAATATTAATACAAAATTTATTTTCACAGAGACTCTGTGTATTATTTTTTAAATGGCAAAGATATTACTTCCATTCATAATGTATTTTAGAAAATGGAATCAAGATTTGGAATGACGTGCTTTTAATATGGTTCCTACAGCTCTTGATTGTGTGTAAAACCCAGCCTGGCTCAGTTTCACACAGCACGGTAGCCCTGGAAGGAGGCCTGTCCATAGAAAGCCTAGTGACAGGTGACTGGGAGAAAGTCCCGGCTTCCTTCCGGATTCAAATCCTGACTCAGTCACTGACTGGTTCTGGAGCTCTGGGCCCTTCAACTTTCATCTTTAAAATGACAGCCTGAAATGATTTTTAAGGCCCCCTTCAGCTTTAAGCTGGTCATGAACTAATCGCGTTACAAGTTCTAAGAGAAAACTACGAGAAAGTACCAATACTTATCAAAGTCCATGTTTATCCTAGATTAAGTTTGTCATCATTGTGCTGCTGTGGAGGCAAACCTGTTGCATCACATGGAATACCCTATTGCTGACTGTGCACTAGAAATACAAGAGGGAGCAGACAGGCTTTTTAAATTTTCATTTTTTTAAAAAAGTAAACAATGTATCCTCCCATGCTGGGAAGTTCTCGAGTTTCACCTTTGGTCTGAAAGTACACACTGAATGCCACCTGGCAGAATGGGGTCACATGACTGAACGCGGGGTGTGCTGGCCTGCCATTAGAACCTTTTTATCAAACGCCTGATTGATGCTTTGCGTTTACATTCAAGTTTCGTTTTAAAGCCACGTCCAAGCCTTACTTATTAGGGGGCTGATTACTACCTTCGCTGTTACTGTTCTCAGGCATAATTAAACGAGTAGCGGCCAGTGAAGGAGGAGGTTTGTATATCACCTGCCCATGTATTTATCGTATCTACCTCATACGGGTTGTGCTCACCAGAGCAGAGCATGCAAGCTAAAAGCAACAAGATTCAACCTCAGATCTTAACTGGTCACACCAACTACGATACTGAAAAAAAGGAAATGAAAGAGCCTTTGACACACCACCTGGTGGAAGGCGAAAACCTCCATCTCTCCCTACACTGTAATGCTGTAGCCTTAAGAGTTGCAAAGGTCTCCAGTCTCTCCCAGCAAAACACGGCCGTCGAGGGGGATTTCTGGCACGGTGCACTCACCTCCTTGATCTTTGCCCTCTTCTCGCGGACGTCGGCGTCGGCAGGCTCCCGGCTCTCCACCCCGACGGGGGGCACGAAATTCACCTGGGGCAGTCCCCTGAACGCCTCCTTGTCACGCAGCTGGTCCTGGGCCACCTTCTCCTTCTCCAGCAGGATGTCTCTTTGGATCTCCTCGGGCAGCTTCTGCAGGGTCTCCTTGGCTTCCCTGAGAGCCCGCTCGTGGTTTTCGCGGATCCTGGCCAAGTTGTCCTCCAGGGCGGCTGACGGGTCGCGGGGCGCGCCCTCCTCGCGGCGCCGGGCTCGCCCCCCGGCCGTGTCCTCGACGCGCGCCCCGGGCCCGAGCTTGTGGTCGGCGGCCGGCTGCAAGGCGGGGCTGGAGTGGAACAGAACCCCGCTGAGCAGCTTGGAGGAGTCCGGCAGGAAGAAGATCGCCCCGAAGCAGAGCGTGATGAAGGCGCTGAACACCAGCAGCAGCACGAACTTCTCCGTCAGGCGGAAGGCGGCGGGGCCCGACCCCTTCCTGCCGCCGCCGCCGCCGAGCCCCCCACCCAGGCCGCCGCCCGCCGGGCTGCCGAAGAGCGGCAACAGGCCCCCCACGGGCATCGCTCCGGCCGCGGCCGCCGGGCCGCCCGCTGTCCAGTGGCCCGGCGCCGCGCCGCTCAGCAGCCAAACTTCGCCGCCGCCGGGCGTCAGCGGCTGCGGGCCCGGGTCCTGCGCATCCAGGCCGCCCGAGCCCCTCGGCTGGGCTGCAGGTCCACCCTGGGGAAGCAGCTCCCCTCCGGGTCTTCTCCCCGGGGCGGCTCCTTGGGCAAACAGGCACGCGCGACAGACCGCTGGCTGCAGCCCCTGCGGGAGAGAAAACAGTAAAACGTAGTAATTACGATGATGATGATAAAGTTTCCAGCGGGTCTCCGCCCTCTGACGCCCCGCGAGCTGCCAGGACAGCTCCCTGCGCGGCGTCCGGAGTGCGGCTCCGGGCACCGCCCTCGGAGCCCACTCTTTGGACTTGGGGTGAAGTTTCGGGTCCCGGGGGAGGGTGGCGGGGTGTCCCGCGTACACGTGGGGCAGGGCCGCGCGCAGACACCTCCTGCAAGGCGGGCGGCGCACCTCTGGGCAGGAGGGGCGCAGCGTGAGCGGGGAACTCGTCAACTTCGCCCGCTCCCCATCTCCGAGCTGAGACGAGCTGCCTCTTTTTCCCGGGCGACGGCTGAGCGCGCTGCGCCCCGGCGCGGCTCAGGTGGGCGAGCGCGCCGACCCGCGGGCGAGCAGCAGCGAGCAGGGCAGCACGATGCCCTCCGCCGCGGCCCCGCGAGCACTAATATCGCTGCCGGTCTCGGGGCGGTAGGAAACGAGGGCGGTGACGCGTCCGGAGAGTGACGGCGCGGCCTGACCAATCACGCGCTGCCCAGGGACCCGCGGGGGCGGGGTCGAGGCGGGGAGGGGGCTGCGCGGGGCGGGGAGTTTACGGGAAGCGCAGCCGGGCAGGGGCCCTGCCGGGGGCGGGGCGGGGAGGGCGCGGGTCCTGGCGGCGCGAGGCGGGCCGGAGCGGCGGCTACGAGGACTGGCAGACCCGTGGCCGGGGCCCAGGCCGAGAAGCTGCGGGCGGGGCTGGGGTCGGGGAGTTTCTACCGCGCCGGCCTCGGGCCCGGGTCCCGAGGGTGAGGGATCCTCGAATGGCCCGGGGGGCGCGCGGGCTGACCGGGACCCCCGTGCCTCGCCTCCGACCCGCGCCCGGCGGTCGGGGCCCACCCCAGGGTGTCCGGGAAAGGCAGGGTCTCGCCGGGGATCACCGGGCACCGCGCCTTTCCGAAGCGCGTCTTTCCCCCAATTAGCCCCTTCTTACCCAAGGCCGGGATTCCCCCGGCGTCCGGTAGCAGTTAACCCCAAAGTCCCTCAGTTCCAGGAGCCCTGCTCCCGAGCGCTTTTGAGCTCTCTGGTCTAACATCCTTTTACATCCTGAGAGACTTACAGTTTTGTGGTTGCTTAGGGACTCTTCGTATGCACCCTCTCCCCCTTCAAAAAAAAAAAAAGTTGTTTGCCTCCTCCGCCCTCTCCCACTTTCAAAATTCATTTACCTCATAGAAGTTGGTCAAATTTTCCATTCAGAGAAGAGTTCTATGCTGCCATAGCTTCAAGCAATAAATTGAACACTGTGTTGAAATTAAGTCTTGGATCCGACTACTTCCAGTGAAGTGAGGAGTTGGTGCAATAGAAAATTGTTTTCAAGACTGCATTATTTTCCAAAATGTGTTCGTAATTCCCCTGTTGCTCCGCAAATAAAGGGTTATCAGAGAGAAAAAAGTTGACAGACTTCCCATTTTTAAAAGCTGGTTTGTAGCAGCCTTATTTTCCCTCACCCTTCTCTGGAAATGTGATTTTAGTTCTGTTTCTAACTTGTTTCTTAAAGGAAACAGCTGGCACCTTTCAGGAAGGTGCCCACAATACAGCTGTTTTCAGCTGTTAAACTGTATGGAGAAACAGAAAACTAAATCAGGAATCTTTATTACAGTTTTCATTTAATTATTATTAATTTCAACCATTTTTTTGTATATTTGTTTTGTGTAAAATGAGTCAGTCATACACTCAAAGTTCATTTTAATAGGAAATTGCTGATTGATAAAGCCGATTTTATGGCTTCATTATTTTGATACCTGCTATGAAATTCTATGCCCAGAAGAGTGCAGCATATCCAAGCAGGGTAATAAAGTTTAGAAGGGCTCAAAAAGAAAAAAATAAGGATGGAAAAGTGATTTTTGTTTCAGACTACATTTGTAGGTTGTGGAATAGGCTGGAAAGTTTGCATCACTGTGAAATAATGTTGTTTGTTTCTAAAAACATCCTTAAAATTGAGTTACCTCATGCATAGATAGATGGAAGATAGATAGAAATGGGGGTTAATTACCCTGAATGTGGTCTCTTTATGATCATCTTTTTTGGGTGGAATGATTTATAATTTTAAAAATTATCTTTTAAGAATGGAATTTTTTCTTATAGCCACAGAAATATTTATTTATTTATATTTATTTATTTATTTGAAATATTTAGAAAATTTAATTTTAAATAAATATTACTAAGTATTCCAGAAAAGCAATAAAATCTACTTTTAAGTGCATGTTAAAATGGTGATGAAGGGAAGTTATAATTTAATTCTGACACTCTTTAACTTTGATACCAAATGGGTTTGAGCATTTAACCTCTGTAGTAGAATCATTTAAAATTTAGTTTATGGATTTATGGATGATTTTTTTCCCTAAGAAATTTAAATTTAATTTATCTATATTGTTTCTAAATCTTTTAAAGTAACTGCTCTTTTTATTTCAGTTTACCTGTATGAAGCTTATTTTAAGATTATTTTCTTATTTCCTCTATTTCTCATAAGGCCAATTTATTGTGATTGTAGCCTGGCTTTCCTAATTTGTTAAACAAGAAATGAGCATGGGAAGTTGATTATAGATACATACAAAAGGGTGCCCAGTCTATGTTAGGTGGGATGAAAAATACATGAGAATGCCCATATTTGGCCTAGAGAAAGTTTAAAAAATTCAGAGATGGTATTTGAAGAGGCATAGCAAAGGAGCAAACTCCTTTAAAATAACCACACAAAGCCCTCTGCACTCATGCTAAGGGAAGAGTAGAGAATAATCAACAAGTAAAAAATGTGCATATTGTAGAAGCAAAATCTGACACTTTGCTATGATCTCAATATCACACAGCACTTCACATTCTACCATTGAAAAAGGTACCTTGTACCTGAGATAAACAAAAAATAAAGGTGACTGGTTCTAGTCCCTCAAGTAATAAAACTTTAACATTGTCCCATAAGTCCAGACTCCCCAGCCATATCTACCTGAAGATGTGTCATGATCTTTATGAATATGATGATTGTGATAAAATTTTTATTTTCTCACTATAAATTGTCTAATGTAAGCTTAGTAATTTTGTGGGATTTTTTTCCTTTAAATATTTGCTATGTTTTTTCTTTGGCCAGCTTTTCTGAAGTACGGCTTCTTTGTAGTTTTTGCAAGTTTGCTTGCAAAATTAATTCTTCTATTTTCTTTTTTCAGTGCTTATGGTCTCTATGTATTTCTTTGACAATTTGTACATTTTTGTCTTCCAAGATAAAATCTTTAGAATCAAGTAATGTTTTAAAACCTGGCTATAGTTAGAGATACCCCCCAAAACTACAAAGAAATCCCTAGTTTACTTGGCTGCTTAGATTTGTCTGTTTTAGAAACAATATTTAGCAAATGGTAAATTTAACTTTTAGGCATATTAATGCCTAAAATGAAATGTGACAATTATGAGCAAGGTTACAGAGAAAAACATGGCAATATTGTTATAAAAACTGTGGAGTTAATATTTTTATAAAATTATAAGTTCTCAAAAATTAAAGTGCAAAAACATTTCTTAGTAGGAAGTTTCCAGAAGGTATTAGTTAGAAGCTTATGGAAGAATCCTTTTGAGAATTGTGCTCTGATTTAAAAATAAAAAGTAATCTAATAAAATAAATTAATTTGTATGTGTAATAACTACTGAAATTCTCCAACAAGTTAGATTTCTGATAAAATCTTCCTATGGGAGATTTTCTAATTGTCTTCAAATTCCAGGTCAGAATAGGGTTTTGCTTTTATTTTTTAAGAGAATGGCAAAGGCTGAATCTACATGCCCCCTCTGTTCTTGTAGGCTTCTGTTGCAAGATCTGTTTTTGTTCTGAACACTCATTTCATAAGTATTAGTTGTCCCCAACTTAAAACCATTGTGTCCCACAAGTATTTGTGAATTGGCTCTTTGGAACTTTTGGAGCATTTTTCTCCATAGGAACAAAGTTGTACATGCTGCTTTGGGTTGCTAGCCTGTACTAGGAAAACCGAAAAGACCCTAGGGAAGAATAAAATTTTGGGAAAAATACTGTTGCAATGCTAGTAGTCAAAGTAGCATTAAATTAGAAAGTGTTTTATTTATCATGAACGTTGGAGCCTCAGGACAAACAGATTTATTTGAAAGAGGGGATAAAATGATAGTTTCAGAAATATTAACCAACTTTCAAGATCAGAAAAGTGAAAGTTCTTAGGTATAGTTTTCCTTCACCATATGTAGCTTTCTTTTGGTTTGAAGAATATCACTAGTACTAGTACTAGAACAAACATATGATATTTTTGTTTTGATGTGATTAACAAAGGGACAGAAAGAAATAAGCATAGGGAGAGGTTTTCTGGGTAAGTGTTTGAATAGGGAGGAATTACTATATAGAACATGCGTGTGTTGTGTGTCACCATAGATGATAAGTCACCTATTTTCTGTGTCTCTCGTTCTTCATCTGCAACGTTGCTATGGCTCTTAGGTTAATCATATAAGTAATATGTCTAGCACAGTAGGGATTCAAGAAATTTAATTCAATTTCTCCCCTCCCCTAAAAAAGGAATTAATGTTGGAAGAGGAGACAGAACAGTATCTATAGGATTCTTATAGGACCCAGAAAAGCATGGCAGGGAAGAAATTTTGGATGATATGCTTTTCATATGGTTGTCACTTTTCAACTTCTGTCCTCTGTTTGGATAATATCCACTGGAGAAGAAAGGGTGGTTGTGAGGAACAGCCTCAGGTTTTGTAGGTGGAGGATCCCAACATGTTTCTCCATTTTTTATATAAATAATATCAAAAGGTTTACTAACTAACCATTTTTTTTGGTAAATTGACAATTTATAAGTATAAATTTATGGGGTTCAAAGTGATGTTATGATTTATGAATACAATGTGTAATAATTAAATCAAGCTAGTTAACATATCCATCACCTCAAATACTTAACATTTTTTGTGGTGAAAACATTTGAAATTTATTCTGTTAGCAATTTTAAAATGTACAACACTGTATAATCGACTATATTCACCAAGCTGTGCAACAGAACTAAAAAAATAATTCCTGTCTGAGATTTTGTACCCTCTGCCCATCCCTCCACCTCTAGCCTCTGTAATGTAGAATGGTGATTGTACTCTCTGCCTCTGATTTCAATTGATTTAGATTTCATGTGTAAGGGAGAACATGGTATTTTGTCTTTCTGTGCCTGACTTATTTCACATAGCATAATGTTCTTCAATTCTATCCATGTTGTCACAAGTGACAGACATTTCTTCTTTTTTAAGGCTGAATAGTATTCTTTATATTAATAGCTCCTAAAGCGTTGAGAAAATGTGAGTTATGGCAAAGTCTCAAAGTGAGGAGAATGACATTATGGGTCAGCACTTGAAGAGTTAGGAAACCAAGGGCTTAGGGCAGAAAGGCTGGACCAAGAATGCTAACAACGCCCATTAGGGGTCCTTGTATATAAAATATTTGAATTTTATGACTATTTCAATTGAGTGAAACAAAGGAAAAATTTCTTTCCGTGGCTGGAAAAACATACAAAATGTTTGCTTTCTTAGTTTTTAATATATTATATACATTTTAAAAAAGAAATGGCTTTTTCTTTTTTAAAAAAAATCTTTTTTCTCTTCATTCTCTGTCCCACAAAAGATCATATGCTTTTCCAAATAAACAAAACAAACTCAGAAAGTGAAAAAAATTGTGATACGTTATTCTGCCCAATTGAATTTTTTCATGAAATAAAGTGAAATGAAACCACATGTGCTTGTTCCTATTTTGGAGAAATTATCTAGAACTATGACAAGACAGCACTTGGTTTCCTAACTTAATTGCAAAATAAAAGTTCTGTTTGCAGAAAGGTCTTTGAGGGCAGAGCTTTGTCTTGGCTTTGTGTATCTATAAGTGAATAGGAACTCACTTGTGGTTCTGTGTCCACTGAACTTATTTTTCAAGGTCATTTGGAGCATTCTCTTGGAATATGTAGATTCATTTATGGGATAAGGCAAGAGCAGATCTGTGTTACAGAAAGTACCTGAAGAAATTATATCTACTGAATGTTTGATTTTTAGTCTATTCATTTGGTATAATTAATACTGATCTGGATTATGGGAATGAGAGAGAGACACACTGAAATTACCATAGAAAAAGAGAAGGGAAGAATTCCAAACCAGTGACCCATATCGTTATTAGACTTAATTGGCTGGAACTGGCAGGGTCTCATATATGGTATCTATAAATTACTGGGCTTAAAATGTGATGAGTTTGAGATACTTAGTCTGGCTCTTAGATTATAACCAGTTTTTGAACATTCATTGAGATCATTAGGTTCTCCAGTTTTCCACAAATATTAAATTTGTGTAATACATTCTATTAAGATACTATCATATCTTCAATAGTAACCAACAAATGAAAAGTGCCTAAAAGTGCCATCAATTTGACATTCTTATTAAAATTCACATATATCTTCATCAAGAAATTCACTTCAATATTCTTAAAAGTAAGTAGGCATTATAAAGAATTTAGTTTACTTAAGTAATCCTAGAGCTAATTTCTTTTATTTTATAGGTATTCATGGGCTAGAATAAATTACTATAAGAGGAAAGTTAGGAAATTTAAATTCATGAAACTTTTCAATTACTAATGAGCTATATATAATGTGCCATTAAGTACATTTTATTAAGTGTATGTAGTGTCATCATTTTCTTCTCCTCAAAAAGAGTGTTTTTCACTCATATACACTGCTGGTAGGAATGTAAAATGGGGTAGCTTCCTTGGAAAACAGTATGACAGTTCCTCAAAATGATAAATGTAGAGTTATGTGATCCAGCAGTTCCACTCCCAGGTGTGTATATGTGTATATATCCAAGATAAGCAAAAATAGATGTGCACAAAAAATCTGTACATGAATGTTCATGGCAGCATTATTCATAATCATAAAATGGTGGAAGCAAGATAAATATCTATCATTGTCTATGAAGATAAATATCTGATGAATGGATAAGCAAATGTGGTATATCTATACAAAGAATGATATTCAGCAATTAAAAGGAATGAAGTACTGACACATACTACAACATGGATGAACCTTGAAAATACTATGCTAAGTTAAAAATGCCAATCACAAAAGAGCACCTAATGTATGATTCTATGCAATAGATAAATCTATAGGGACAAAAGGTAGGATAGTGGCTGGAGGGATGGAGGATGGAGGGTCACCACTAAAGGGTACAAAGTTTCTTTTTGGGGTGATGAAAATGTCCTAAAATTCATTGTGATGATGGTTACATGACTCTGCAAATATACTAAAAAGCTATTGAATTGTACCCTGTAAAGAGGGATTTTTAATGGTATATAAATTATATTTCAATAAAGGTATTGCAAAAATGTTTTTCTTACAGAACTGGTTTATAGGAATCTTTCTCAAGAACCATGGAATATCTTTAATGAAAAAAGAAGTAAAAATAACAAGATGAAGTTGACATCATACTAAAATAGCATTATTAAATAATAAAGTACAAAAAGTTTATAGAAAGTCAAGAAACATTTTCAATAACACAGAAGAAATGCTACAATTTCTTAGCTTGAGAAATACATATTTTGTTGAGTAGTCAAACCAAGGAAATGTTTGTAAGTTATGAATCACTTCTATGGTGTACAATCATTCCTATTAAGTAAAGCATAGACAAGTAATATCATTCATATTTTTGATGTGTGGAAAATTACTGTTAAATGTACTTCGCAGCACCATACTGACCAAGATTTTCCAGGAGAACTTGTTCGTAGTCAGCAGTTTTTAAACTTAAGCAAAATGATGCAAAGGCAAGAGAGCTGGATTAGGAATCAGAAGACCTATTTTTAAAATTAGCTATGATTTCTGTGGATTAAACACTCAGCCTCAATTTCTTCTGTAAAATAATGAGGACTCATCTAATTGAAAAGTTTGTTATGAAGATCAAAATAGATATCATATGTGTATTGGAGAATGCTCTGCAACTATAAGGTATTGGAATAACTATTAATAATTATTAATTTTTAAGATAAATAACACTATTTAATGTTCTTAATTTTTATTATTATTTTTGTTATTAAGCACTTGAAAGACCTAGCATCAAAATTCCAATACAATTATAATTGAGAAGACCAAAGCGGTAAAATTTCTCTCTCCTTCCAATGTGCTTAACTCAAAAGTTAAAATATTCTGAAGAATTGACTATCATTCTACTTTCTAAAGAAATTGTGAATAATAGAACATATCAAATCTATAGCAGAACCTATATCTGAAACTTCTATATTCAGTTAATCCTACAAAATAGAAACCATTATCATGCATGCCTTCAATAAATAATAATGCTAGGATATCTTGAGAAATTTTTCAGCCTTCATACAGTATTCACTTTCAGGTTTTCAGCTTTCATATAGTATTTTTCAGCTTTCATATAGTGTTCATACCCACAGTAAACATATTTTTTTCTAAATTGATTTTTACCTTTTACTTTTATTGTTTTATATTCTATCACAAATATAATGCAAATGTATTAAACAAAATTTAGAACATATGAACCAGGAAAAAGAAAAAAAACCTTAATATTTCTACAATAATAAGTTTGTACATGTCTTATGAAGCAGCACAGTTGTGCTATCTTTCAGTATGTTCAAATAAACATTGTTTCTGGATCTTCCTCTTCCTTTTTCCTTTAAAAAATTATTTGTAGTGAGTAATCTCTCTTTCCTGCCTGACCTTAAAGGTAGATGGGATGTGTAATGTTCTTGCTAAAACTCTAAGTGTTCTCATTTTTTAAAAAAAGAGTAACTAGTAGGAAATGAAAGAAGTTTTATTCATTGATCTCGTCTTTTTAATCAGCACAATTTTCTGTATATTCTGACCACCTATTTCTTTACTTTTACTTGATGCCAAATCATTAAAATGTGCTCACTTTTTTTGAGTACAGACATATGTTTTTGTAAAAATTTGAGGACACAAACAGTATGAAAAAAAGGAAATCAGTTAGTTATTCTCACCTCATAGATATTGTCACATTTGATATATTTTAATATCTTGTCATTAAAAATACATACATAAAAACAAACATATTTAAACACAAAAATGTAAAACAGCTAAACATTCAGGTACAATTTGTATTTCAAACTATAGAAATGTGGCATGCAGAGGGAATAATCTGAACTGGTCCAGGCAGAATTCTCTTAGCATCAGCTCTCTACGTGCCTCTTCTGCTTTCCCTAGTAGGTTCAAATTATACAAACCTTGTCTGGTTGATTAAAAGATGTAGCTACTCTTCAATGTTTGTTGCAGTTTGCTTTCCCATTTGTTTGGAAGTTTTTAGTTCAATTGAAAATGTTTGATGTATTGTTTTGCTTTGTTTTTCTGTTGCCCTTCACATGCTATATCCAGTTAGAAGAAACTGCCTCATTAGTTATTTCCTTCTCTGAAAATAGGTTTGTTGTTAATTTCTCCCTTCGGTGTTACAATTCTTTCCAAAAGATAAAGATTTAATTCTGGGCACTGCCAGCATTTACAGGACATTTTAGTTGACCAATCTTTATGTAAAAACAGCCCTTTGTCCTTTCATAAGTGCCTCACTGTTGATATATTACCTATAGCAAATAAGGGACTTGGAAATCTGAAATGTAGAGATAAAATTCTTTGTAGAAGTTTTCAGAAGTAGTTATTAAGAAACCAAGCACTGTAGACACAGTGAGTTGAAATTAGGAACCAAAGTAAATGGAACTGTATTATTTTCTATTTACCTTCATTTTCTTCATTTAGTAGACAAAGAAAGGATGATATAAACTGCTTTTGAAATAAATTATTTTGTGTATGTGTACCTGTGTATCTCAAAGATGCTTTGGCCAAAACTCCATTTCTAGCTCCTAAAGTTATCTCAACATTCTTCAGAAAGAGATCTTTTTTTTTTTTTAACTCTCTCCCCTTCTCCCCAACCTGCTTAGATTATGTGGTTCGTAAATAAATGTTTTGCCATTACCTTAAACCCTTTTCCCCTTCATCTTTTTGTCATATTTCCCTGGCAAAACCTCCATTCCTAGGCAACACAAGCATCAACTTTTTCAGTGTCTACCCCAGCAGCCCAGGCCTTAGTAGGAAAAGTACAGTATGACAGATTGATTCCATCAGGATTTAAATCCTACCTCAGATGGCCTTAACACTGTCTGGCAAGCCTCCTGTGTCTATTTGGTTTATTTATTAACACTTTCCCACTCTATATAACAGTTTCAGACCTTCTCCATTTTCTTCTGCTCTCTCTAGCCCAGTGGTTCTCACATGGGGGTGAGAGGGTAATTATGCCTCCCACCTCTGGGGGACATTGATTGTCACAGTTGGGGGTGGGCAAAAGTATCACTGACATCTGGTAGGTAAAGGCCAGGGATGCTGCTCAACATCCTACAATGCACAGGACAGTCTGTATAGCACAGAATGTCAATATGCTGTCCAAAATGTCCATATGCCGAGGTTGAGAAACCCTACTCTAGCACCTTTGTGCTTAGCAGATGTCTTCTTTCCTTTACAGAGAAAATAGCAGCTAACTGGTGGGAACTCCCTCATCTTTTCTATGATATTTCAAACACAAAACATTTACATATTTCTACGCTCAGCCTCACATCTTGGGACTATAGAGGGGTTATCCCCTTCTCCTGGCTGAGGCTAACCCTACCACCCATGCTTGGAATTCAAAGCCTCTTGCTTTCTCCATAACATTAGTGTTTATTAATACTATTCATTTTATCTTATGTGTATCCAATCTTGTCTTCTATGTTCTTCCTTTTGACTTTAAAAACAATAAAGTTTCTTAAACAAAACAAAACAACCTTGTCTCCTTCCAGGTACTGCCCTGTCCTCCTCTCTCTTTGCGGCCACATTTCTCCAAATAGTTGTTAATGGTACCAGCTGTCTACAATTCCTCACCTCTCACTCACTGCTCCAATCTGGCTTCTGGCCCTGTCACTCCATTAAAATAGCAATAATGTAAGTCACCAATGCCCTTCATGTCATAAATTCCTGAGATAATTTTTAATCTTCCTTTGACTTCACCCCTCAGCAGCATTCAGCAATGTTTATCACTCCCTGCTTTTTGAAACGGTCTTTCTTTGATTTCTGTAACATACAATCTCTTGGTTTTCAATATCTCTGGTCAATTCATTTGGTTGTTGTGGATTCATTCTCTTCCTGGCCTTTAAATGGAGGCATTTTCTCAAGCCTTAGTCCTGGAACTTCATATCTTCCCAACTTTCACTCTCTTCTTAACTAATGTCATTCAGATCCATTGCTTGCTTAGCACATATATGCAAGCTATTTTCAAATTAATATTTCTGGTCTAGACCTCTTGGAGTTTCAGATCTGTATATCCAGTTACCTATTTTTCTATTTATCTCAGAATACCTCCATCTAACACATCTGTCTCTTTTTCTTAAACCCTCCTCCTTCCAACACCCCCTTCCAATTTTGAGGAGATTCCCCAGTCTTGGTAAGAGGGAATTCCCAATCTTCTACTATTAACTCTATAAGAGCCTAGTCCTCTTTATCCCCAATGCCAAGGCAGCCACATGATCAAGTCTTTTCTAATTGCTTCTTTGCCTCTTGAGTAACTGATTCAAAGGCAAAAAGGTATCCAGCAATCATTCCAAGCCTAGCTGGCAACAATGTACTCTGCTGCAATGGTTTTGGTGTTCTGGTCAGGCTGTTCCTCTTGAAAGGTGTTTATGGTCCTCTGTCATTCTAGGATCTCCAAAGTGACCTCAATTCTTGTCTATTTTCCAAGCCTATTCAGTCAGAAAAGTAGGGATTGTTCGGAGGATAAAGGTGCTTATTTGGGAGAGTGCTTGCCCTATGCTCCCATCCAAATTATTTTGGGATCACTCTTTCACAGTCAACTCATATTTTCATGAAAGAATTAGATAGACTGATATTGAAATGCGGCAACCCAAATATGGATTAATATTGGGAGTGGTGAAAGTCTGGTTTTGGTTTTGATTTTGCAAGAAATGAAAAGTTCTGTTAGTCCAGTAACTAGAAGTTCCTAGGTTTTAGTCCATACTGTGAGCCTAAAATTTAGGTATTCAAATTTAATGATATCTTTTTTTTAAGGTTTCTAATGCCGCCAAAAACTCTAATTGCTACCCATGGTCACTGAATTGTTCAAATTCTTCACTGATGTTGGCAACATTGTCTTGGAGAGCTTTATCCCTATTGGACACTTGAGCCCAGGTGACCAAAGATGATAATTTAATTACCTTTTGGTCACTGTATGCCATGAACTTTTACATTATCTTCCCAAAATATTAAGAAGACTTTCATGGCTTTCTGTAACATCCGACTTCCCAGCTCCAAATTCTTTCAGTTAAGATACTTTTGATTGCAAATAACAAAAAGCAATTCTTGTCTCCTTCAGAAAAAAAAAAAATCTATTAGAAGAATACATAGGCTCATGGAATCAACATGTGGCTCCTATTCCCTTAAATGAGGTGGTTATGCTGCTAGAGGGAACTAGAATGATTTGCAGGCTTGTATCCAGAGTTGGAAGCCCAGAAAGCCTCAGGGCACCAATTATAAGTGAAACCTGGGAGGAGAAGGTTTAGACATCAAAAGATTGTAGGACTTTACCAACTTACATCAGCAGTAATTTGGAGAACATACATAAGAATAGAATTTTAGGGCATATGACCAAGATGGAGAAATATCATTTTAGTTTAGGCTGAACTTATCCATATGAGTTCACTTGCCAGAGATTCCTGATGCCATGTGACGGTGAAAAGCTGGGCTGGTTAACAATAACTTGGACTTAAAAATGAGCTTGTGATGCAGAAGTGTCTTAGAATAATGTAGAGAAAATAATTAAAATAAGTGGGAGATTGGAATCCTGGATGTGTCCTGCCATCCATCCATCCAATAAATGTATCCCTTAAACAGGACCAGAAAACATTCCATTCACTAGGGTTTTTGAGATATACATTATAATCAAAACTCTGGCATATTTCAAAAGGAGTGTGCTCATTGTTCTCTGGAGGCTGTGGGAGAAGCTGAAATAGAAATGGATTTCCTGATTTCAGTAGAAATAGAGTCCTAAGGTGGTAGAAGCCAGGTGGGTCATTCATGGGAGGAATGAATGGTGGGTCTGGTTACTGTAATGGCAGCAGGGCATGAAGTGGTCTGACTACAGGAATCTTTAACAGTGACTAATTGATCATGGAATCCTTGGGGCTGAAATAGAACAGTCCATTAAGGTCATATTTGATTTCTCTATTCAAAAATTACAGGTCCAGTGAACAGAGTTCTTTTCTCTATAATTTTATAGTAGAGCATAATATATGTGGCTTATTAGTGGTGGTTAATTCTAAAATTTATCCCTTATGCTACAGAATATATATCACAATGAAAGTAGAGGAGGAAGGGACATTACCTGGAAATTGTAGATTTGTGACTGAACGGAGTAACTGGTGAGATTTCGGATTACCTTCATTTGGAAAAGGACTGTATTTTTTGTGGTACAGGTTGAATATCCCTTATCCAAAATGCTTGAGATCAGAAATGTTTCAGATTTTGGATTTTGGATGTTTGCATACACATAATGAGATATCTTGGGGATGGGATCCTAGCCTAAACATGAGATTTATTTATGATTCATATATATGTTATACACATAGCTTGAAGGTAATTTACACAATATTTTAAAATAATATGTATGTGTTTTGACTGCGACCAGTCACAAGATGTCAGGTGTAGAATTTTCCACTTGTGGCATCATATTGGGGTTCAAAACATTTTGGATTTTGGAACATTTTGGATTTCAGATTTTTAGATTAGGGATGCTCAACCTGTACAAGTAATACCTACATTATGTCAGGAGGCACAATCTCTTGGAAAATATAATTTTGAGAAGAAGGATTTGAGTAAATATTGGTCTGTCAAATGCATGTAACATGGTGTACATTTGTCATTTTACTTCTGACTGTCTAACATTTAACTGCATTCCTATTTGGGAGCATTCCCCAGGGAACAGAGTCTGAGTAAGAACAAGTGCCCCACCACCCACTACTGACACTGGAGGTGTCATGACCTCTCTCTCTCTCTGCTCTTGGAAGCCAAGGCTTGGGTGTGCTACCTAGTCAATTAGACACTGCTGCCAGGGATTGTAAATTTAAATAAGGAGCACATAAATGAAGATAGGATTAGGATTCACCTTTGGTAGTTCAGTGGCATGATTCTTGTAGTGTCAGAGGTGTTCTGGCCAGATGATTCTTGTCAAAAGACACTTCTTATGACCCCTGCTTCGTAGATTTCTGGACCTGCTTTGGTTCCCATTAGGTTTCCAGGCCTTGTGCTCCAGCATCCTTTGATCTAGTGAGCTCTCAATGGTATTTATCCTCCAATTTCTTGCTTTTAGATAGTCAGAGTTCATTTATATCACTTGCATATGTTACTTGCATCCTAATGGAGACAGAATTTAAAACCAGCTAATGTTGTTTCCTCCCTAACCCTGATCATCTTCCAATTTCTCCTGTCTCCGTGAACAACTTGAACAAGCCAAAAGCCCAGGGTACACCCCTGACAATCCCTTTCTTTCAAAATCACATCTAACCTATCACTAAATTTTATTGATTTTTTTCCTCTCAAATATCCTTTGAGTCTATCCACTTCTCTCCAGCTCTGCCATCATGAACACCAAAGTCCAAGTCCGAGCCATCCTCATATCTCACCTTCACTACAACAATTTATTTGGTTAGCCTGTACTTTTTTTCTCCCCTAATCCATGCTGTTCTAAGTGTAAGATCTGATCACGTTACACACTTCGGCACTACCCAGCCACATCCCCTTTTTTCAGCCCCCTGGGAAATTGACTTGCTGCTTCCTGTCTCCAGGTCTCTGCATATGCTCTTTCCTCCTCTGGAACTCTCTTATCCCCCTACTTCCTTCACATAGTTAACTCCTATTCATTCTTCACATCTTCCATCACATATCCTTTACTTGTGATTGCTGTCTTATTCTGCCTGGGTTGCTATAACAAAATACCACAAACAGAGTGGCTTAGACAACAGAAATTTATTTCTCACAGTTTTGCAGGCTGGGAAGTCCAGGATCAAGATGCTGGCAGATTTATTTCTTGGTGTGGGATCTCTTCCTGGCTTACAGATGTTTGACTTCTCATTGTGTCCTCATATGATCTTTGTTTTTGTGTGCTCAGGGAGGGAGAAAGGGAGAGGAGAGGAAAAAAAGAGAAAGAGAGAGGGTGGGAGAGGAGGAGGAGGGGAGAGAGAAATCTCTCCCTTTCTTATAAAACTTCCAATCCTGCAGGATTAGAACCCCACCCTTATGACCTCATTTAACCTTAATTACCTCCTAAATACCTTACTTCCAAATGCAGCCAACTTGGAGGTTAGGATTTTTAAGATATGAATTGGGGCGGGGGGGGGGGGGGGGCACAATTCAATCCACAGCAATTGACTTCCCCAAACTCTGACAAGGTTAGAGTCCCTATCATGTGCTCTCAGAGATCCCATGTAACTCTTCCTTAGAGTGCTTGTCTTGGTTGTGCTTTACATTTTATTTAGGTGATGTGCAATTACTTTCTGTCTACTTCTCAGAGAGTAGTTCTGTGAGGACAAGGATCATTATTTAGTTTTTCTCACTAATGTTTCTTGGTAAGAACTGACCTAAACCAACCTGAACAAGCACAGCAATAAGTTTCTGTCTTGTGGATAACAGCTGCTACTAGTTAAAGGTGGGTGAAGATCAAGTGCTTCCCAACAAGCCCTCCTCAAGGCAATGATGAACACCAATCTTAGACTAAGCAAGTCTTAGACTAAATTCTGCCACTGAAATAGTCATTTATGAAAGAAACATAGATTAATAAAAAGGCAAAACCCTTGTATATTATGTATTCTGGTGAACTCCACAAAATCCCAGTTTTCAGTCCATTTATGTGCTCCAATTACATTTTAGAAGAAAGTTTCACCGAAAGCAGATGCAACATTGATTTAGACTCAGGATTCAGTTATCTTTATAGTTAGCATCACCTGGAGAATTGTCTGAACCAACGATTAAACTCAAGACCAGAGATGGAGCCTTCAGTGTCATCTCAAAGTGTGAAAGATGAAGGATGAAGGTGAGTTGTTCATTAGATTCTTATGCCCTGTTCATGGAAACGTGGGGGTGGGGGTGGAGGAGGGAGCTCCAAAATACCCTACTCAAACCACATATTTTGAACACTACTAATTTTAGTAATGGATGTCTGTCTCTACTATCCACTATGCTAATTAACAAGACACTAATTTTACCAAAGAAAATGATTTTCTCATATTCATCATGCTAATTTGCAAAGACCTCTGCTTGATATGTATAAGGAGGGCTGAAGCCTTTGTACTAGCTGCTTCTAAAATGTAGCCTTCTGGAATAGTATATCTGTTAGTTGACCACTCATGGAGTTCAGGGACAGGCAGTTTTTGTTCAGGACAAAAAAAACTGAAAAACAAACAAATAATAAAAAAAAAAAAACCAACCCAAAACCAAAAAACAAAATCCCACACTATTGCACAACCTCAACATTTGTTAACATCACACTGTTCAATAACCATGTGAGGGATGATATAAGTGAAAAATGAATGAATGATTAATCAATGAACATTAATCCAGTTCATACTGTTTGGGGAAAGATTAGAATGCTACATTTAACTTTTATTGTATTACTTATTGGGTTAGTATGTGCCACAATTGTAGCCAGTTGAAAAGAAAACAAAAGTGTTTTCTCTTTGAATAACAAATTGGCTCATATGTCCTGAGGGCAAGGTTTTGGCTTCTTTGCAGTATCAAATGTGTGATCAAATGTTGCTAAAAGATCCACTTGAGAGATAAATCTTGGTGGAAAGAAGCAAACTCTTCACATGGCTACAGAGTTGCTAATATCTAAGACTCATTCTTAGGATACCTGACCTTTGGGGATGGGACTTCACATCATGTTTAACATAGTGCCTGACTCATAGAAATGCTCAATAGAGACTTACTGAATTATCAAATGAAGGGGGATAGTTTACAGCAGTAAACCCAATATTAGGGTTAATTGTAGGCAAAGTGAAAGGGCCCAAAAGGTGAGACTCCTCAGCCATAGCAATTGTTTCTCAAATTGTTTGAACATAACATACATCAGGAATGGAGGCTTAAACACAGATACACGGACTCAGGAGCCCTGACCCAGATCTATTAAAACAGAATTTCCACAGACATGGCCTAGAAACATGTATATTTAGTAAATGCTCTAGGCCAGCGGTTCTTAAACTTTATTATGCATCAGAATCACCTGGAGAGCTTGTTAAAACAGAGACCAAGAATGCTCCTCCTCTCCCCGATCTAGTTTCTGATTCAGTAAGTCTGGGATGGGGTTTGATAATTTGCATTTCTAACTTTGAGAATCGCTGCTTAGGCTACGAAAGTGCTTCTCAAACTTTAATATGCATTTGGATCACTCTGGTATCTAGTAAAAATGTGGATTCTGATTCTGTAGGTCTGGGAGAGGCTCGGGATTTTGCATTTGTAACAAGCTATCAGGTGAGTAGCAAACTGCCCCAAGGTGAGTTTCATCTGCATCATCAGATCCTCAGCCTTCCAAATCTGAATCTTAATTTAACTCATCATTTTACCATGATTCTGTATTGATTAACAAAATGTGGCTATACCATAGAGTACTACCCAGGCATAAAAAGGGATGAATTAATGTCTTTTGCTGCAATTTGGATGGAACTGGAGAGCATTATCCTAAGTGAAGTATCTAAGGAATGGAAAAACAAACACCACATGTACTCTCTAATAATTTGGAACTAATTGATGGGCACAGAAGGGCACAGAGAGAAGTAAAAGTCATTGGGAATCAAGAAGGGGGGAAAAGGGGAGGGGTAAAAACCTACCTAACAGGTACAATGAACACTATTTGGGCGATGGGCACACTAATAGCCCTGACTTAAGCATTATAAAAAACTATCCATGTAACAAAAACATTCATACCCCCTTAATATTTTGAAATTAATTTTTTCGAAGAAACAAAACCAGACTCCCCTAAATTACCCAGACAGAGGTCAAAGAAGTCAAGGTGATTTACATTTAGCGGGGAATTTGCAAGACTGAACCCTTCTTACTGCTCAGTCTTGATCCCCTAAACCCAGCACCCCACTCTTTCAAAGGGAAAGCTCCCACCATTTTATGATTGAGTATAATGTTTGGTGGGAGCTTTTAAAAATACCCTTTGACAGGAAAAGGATGTTCCCCTTAATTCTAGTTTGCTGTGGGTTTTTACCTTGAATGTACATCAAATGACATTTAAGTGCTTTTTCTGCCTCTAGTGAGCTAATTATATCATTTTTCTCCTTTAATTTGTTTATGTGGTAGATCACATTGATTTTCACATGTTAAACCAAACCTTACATTCTTGGGATAAATGTATGTATTACATTCTTGGAAGAATGTGTGTATTGTGTTCCTGGGACAAATGATGTATTAATACACTTGCTGTATTTGATTTACTAACATTTATTGAAGAATAATTGCACCCGTTTATTAGTTTGAATGGCCTAGGATGTTCTCGTAAAATTACTCTTGTGAAATGAAGAATGTTCTCCTCTTTTTTTAATACTGTGGAATATTTTGTATAAGAATTGGATTATCTGTTCTTTGAATATTCGATAAATGTTCTGCATAGCCAGTGAAACAAACAAAAATGTTTGAGAAGCACTGTTCTAAGTGCTTTGTATTATCAAGAAATTTAGAGAAACCAACATGAATATTATGATGGGCTTGCATTGCAGAAAACTTGTGGATACAAAATAAAAAGGCAACCAATGGATTGGGAGAAAATATTAAAAACTATTCATCTGATAAGGAGGTAATATCTAAAAAATATAAGAAAATTCTACAACTCAACAGTAAAAATAGAAACTAAACTAAACTAATAGCCTGATTTAAAAATGGGATAAGGGCTTGAATAGACATTTCTCCAAAGAAGATATACAAATGGCCAGCAAATAAATGAAAAAAATGCTCAATGTCACTAATTATTAGTGCAATGCAAATCAAAACCACAATGAGATATCACCTCACACCTGTCAGGATTGCTACGGTCAAAAAGACAAGAGACAACAAGTGTTGGTGAGGGAGTGGAGAAAAGGGATTCTTTGTACGCTATTGGTGGGAATGTATATTGATACAGGCTTTATGGAAAACAGTATGGAGGTTCCTCAACAAATTAAATGTAGAATTACCATATGATCCAGTAATCCTTCTTCTGTATATATATCCAAAGGAAATGAAATCAGTACCTTGAAGAGATTTTTGCACTCTCATATTCATTGGAGCATTATTTGTAATAGCCAAGATATGGAAATAACCTAAGTCTGTCAATGAATGAATATATAGAGAAATTGTGATCTACTAATATATGTACAAGGAAATGTTACTCAGTCTTAAAAAGGGGGCTCTGGACATGTGACACCACATGGATGAACCTGGAGGACAGTTTGCTATGGTAAGTTAAATAAGCAAGAGACAGAAAAAATACTGCATGATCACACTTATATGTGGTATCTAAAAAAGTCAAATACATAGAAACAGAGAGTAGAATGGTGGTTACCAGGGCTAGAGAGGTGGGGCAAATGGGGAGATGTAGATCAAAGAGTAGAAAGTTATAGTTATGTAAAATAAATAAGACTAGGGATCTAATTTACAACATGACGACTATAGTTAATAATAAATACTGTATTGCATGCTGGACATTTGCTAAGAGAGGAGACCTTAAATGTTCTCAGGTAGACACACAACACAAAAAAAGGTAACTATGTGAGATAGATATGTTAATTTACTTGACCATAGTAATCATTTCACTGTATATATATATCTCAAAACATCATGTTGTACACCTTAAATATATATAATTTTTATTTACAAAAGAGAAAAATTGTAGATTCTTTGTCCATGACAGATGGTGTTTAGACAGTTCTTTCACTTTTCCTACTTTTACATTTTACAAGCCACTTCTAAAATATATTACTTTCTTTGATCTTGACAGCAATACTGTTACATAGGCAGAGAAAATATTCTTATTTCCATTTGGTAGTTGAGAAACTAAAAATTAGTGTAGATAAATCAATGGCTTATTCAAGGTCATACAACAAATACATGATGGATCTTTAGTTTAAATCAAGGACTCTGCCCCAAGTCCAGTGCTCTTTTTGACTAAATTACACTTCTAGATTCTGCTATCTGTTAAAAAAATATTAATCTGGAAATTGCATTGCCTGTAAGGGAATTGATTTTTCCAATCAAACCTTTTCACATAATTTGTCAGCCTGCCCCTTAAAATTCTCCAAAAAATAGTCTTCATCCTCGTACTATCATCGTGTTCTTCCAAGATGTTCTTTTCTTTACATTTTACTTTTTCAACATTTGGAATATAGCTGGAAGTCGGGAAATAAAGAGAGCTCTGTATAGCCAAGATGGGAACAACAATATCAAAGTGCTAAAGCTCATGCAGTTTATTCATGGGTAAATAGTCTTTTATGTAGAAAAACTTTTGGAGCCCTCTCTCTAGGACTCAAACAAATCCTGGAAGTATGGAAATGTCAGTTCTTGTCTCCCCTCTAATCTAAAACATATGAAAAGTGGCATTTGGAAGGGGAACAGTTGTCACAGGCAAAGACAATGACAGAAGTGAAAAAAACTTGAACCTATTGCAATAGAAAGGAGAAAGTAACCATAAAAAAAGAGAGAGAACTTTCAAAGCTCAGCAATGTGCAGTCCTATGAACCACAGTAGGTCGTGCAGTCATCATTGCTGTACACTAGAGTAGACTTTAATTTTAAAATAACAGTGATTTCATATCATCTAAGAACAGGTTAAGTTGTATTTATAGTACTTTCTTTAAGAAAGCAGTGAAATAAGCAATGCAGTTTAGAAAGATTTCTATAGAGATTTAAGTGAGCAAATCTTCAACATTTCAGGATGACACATCCTCTAAGGATTCTGATAGATGATATTTTACTATATTTTTCTTTCTTTTGTCTCCCTTCTTATTGCAGTGTTTTAGAGTATGGGGAAGACACATTGTACTTGCATTTCACTTAACTGAATTCAACTGTATGTATCCAGGACCAAAAAAGAAAAAAAAAGAGGGAGAGAGAGAGAGAGAGAAAAGGAATAAAAGAAAATGAAGAAAAAAAAACATGATGATGTTTTCACTCCACTTAGGGAGCCACATATTTTGGCATGGCTTTGGGATGGAGGACAGGCCTTTGTTGTTACTTCAATCTTAGTTACTCTCAGGGTTCTCATGATGGGAGGATTTTTCTCTGTGATCATATTGTTTGAAGCCACATATTTTTGGTCTCATATTACTAAATAAATATTTTATCTGTCGAACAACTGAGAAAACATTAAACTCTTCAAATACTGGAGTAAACTTGATTGTATTGTACTTATTGAGAGATATTGTGTTGGTGTCCAGTGCATAGTGTCAAATAAAAAATAAACCTGGACATAGTAAAGACAGACTTTATCTGAAAGGATTATTGCAAGGTGAGGAAAAGGCAAGCATCTGAAGAATTTGGCAAAAAAAGGATTGTTTATTCTTTTGCAGAGAGGAGCCAATAAGTCCAGACAGAGCTAGGTGAGGGGAAGTGGGATGAAAGTGACATGATGTGACAGTGATCAGAGACTGTTCTGAGACCAGCCTATTCTCTCAAGGGGCTGGTTAAGGGGGTCGTGTGCTGCTCAGGTTGAGGGTGAGCCAAAATTCAGAGGCCTTGGGAAAGGAGAAAAGCTTAACCAAAATTTGGTTAATAAACATTTTATCAGTGGGGACAGGCAGTTTGGGTTATCATTTATGAGGCAAAGCATGGGAATTTGGAAGGTCTATGTTTGGTCTCATCATAGATAAATGGGTGGCTTTTGTAAGTCTTATCTAAGTCATATGAGAAAAGGTCATTCTTTATGGTAAGTCATTTCCTAGAACACAAAAGAATGGGGGAGTTACTTAATCTTTGGTATTTTCCAGGAGCATGGGGCTCAGTTTAAATTCAACATTGTCAGTACCACATAACTATTACTTCATATATTGAATTTTTGGAATAACTTAAGGGGTTTCCCAAGATAATTTTAACTATATTCAATAATCATAAACTTCAGAATCTAACTACTGCTTAAGATGACCTTATTATAATTATATCCACATACATAAGTTTGAAATTTTAGTATTTAGTATTTCAAAATCTCTAAGGGAATGATATTTATATACTTAGGTAAAATACAAAGTCATGTCGTTTCCTGAAAGAAGGCTTTCTTGATTCAGATCACCTCTAGTTTAGAAGCCTGTTAGTTGCTTGAATTTCTCCTTCTTAATATTTGTCACATTTGTAAGTCATGCACTTAATGTTTTTCTTTCATGATAGGTTACAGGCTCAATGGGAACAGGGAAACTGTCTGTGTTGTTCAGTACTATGTCTTGGCACCTGGCCTATAGTAGATGCTCAGTACATATTTGTTGGCTAAATGAAAGATGTTTCTATTATTTTCTCACTGTAGAATAAAATGCTTCTAAAAAATTTACTTTACCCTATGTCCTCCATTGTATGTATTGTTTTGACTAGACATTCATTATAATTTATATATGTGGAACTGGAAGGAGTATCTGGAGAATCATTTTACATTTTCAGTTGAGTCTATGTAAGTGGAATAATAACACTTATTAATCAATAATATCTAACATTTATTAAATGTAAAATGCTTTATGCAAATTATCTTTTTTAATCTCCAAAATAATCTTGTGAGTAAACTGTGGATTATATAAGAATGGATTTAGACAATTTATATACAAATGCAGATTAGGATATTGTAACCATAAATAGACCTGGGACATAGAAAAAATAGATTCTGATGTCATAGTGGTATCTTTATTTTCTGCAGTTATTTTGCATATTACTTCTGGAATACATAAATTGTGAAAACATTGTGTGATAAAAGGAATGGAAAATAAATGTTGCTTATGGAATCCCACCCCAAAATTTACTACCTTAATAGTTTATAATAATTTCTCCTCTGGTTATAAGTATGGATATTATTGTGGGTAAAAGATATAAAAGAGGAAGTTATTTGTATTAAACAGAATTTATATAACATAAATTCACCTCTGTAAGTTACAGAAAATGGAAACTGAGAATGATATAAGCTAAAAGTTGTTAAGTGTAAATTAAGGACAAATAATATAATTTGAACTAAGATCCAGTTGTCCTGGCAGGGTGCTCAGAATACAGAAAAGATGGGTGGAGATACCATGGGCAGAGAATGTTGGTGTGGGTTTCTTTGGCTGGGTCCACTAATCCAGGCTTCAGGTAATCACTTAATTCCTCACAACTATAGCCAGTTGAGTGTATAAAATAATTGAACAATCAAAGATGGAACAGCTTCATAAACTTTACCTCTAAATTCCTTGGACTTTAAAATCTGCTTGGACCTGTTGGACCATGAGAGTCGGAGTAGGGGTGGGGAGGTAGCTCTTTTCTTCCAAAAATTTGGCACTTTGTCCTCCTCTCCCTTCACTCTTTCATAATACCTTTGTGTACTCAATAAATGTGGGGGTTTGGGGAAGGATGAAGGAATAATTAAGAAGGTAAGAACTTTTCTCGTCCTTTGTTCTTTGCCCTCTATTGCCCCAAGGCAGAATCTTAATTATAGCTTTGAAATTCAAAGCTAGCTTTTTTAAACTAATAGAAAAGGAACTGCCATTTCAGAATAGGCAAAGTTGTCATTACTCTCAAATTATTTCCAGCATCCAGTTTGCCCTGGATTCTCCTGGATTCTCAGGACTTGTTTGATATAGGATAATGATGGTCATCAGAATTAATTCAGGTAGTTATTGGAAGGCAGTTTTCTTTTTGAGCTAATGCTATATGCCAGCCACTGTTCTAGGCACTGGAGACAATGGATGAACAAAACAAAGTTCTTGTCTTCCTGGAGCTTAATTGTAATGATGGAGATAAGAGATAATCAACAAAAACATAATATGATTTCAAGTAGCATCAAGTTCTCTGAAAAGAAATGAAGTAAGATAAAGCATAAGAAATGAGGTGTGTGTGTGTGTGTGTGTGTGTGTCCTTTCTGATAAGGTGAGGTATGGAGGAGAGATTTCCTAAAATGAGAGGGCAGAACAAGCAAAAATTTGGGGGAAGAGCTGTCTAGGTAAAGGGTAGAGCAAGTGCAAATGCTTTGAGGGGAGCAGGTGCTTGGTAAGCAGCCAGCAGGATTGGAACAGAGTCAGAGTAAAGGGAGAAATTAAGTCATAGGTATCCTATGTCGATAGGTATCCTAGTTATGGGATAGGATTTTCAATTTTATATTAAGTATGACTAGAAACCACTGGAAAATTTTAATGAAAGAATAACATGATCAGATCTACATTTGTAAAAGAAGTCCTTTGGCAGAAGAAAAATTATACTGGATAGAATTTGGATCTACAGAGAAGAACGAAAAGCACTGGAAATGGTGACTATGTGGCTACATATAAAATACTTTATTTTCATTATATTTAAATACATTGAAATATACTGTTTAAAGCAAAACTATCAACATATTGTGGGTTTATAACATATGTAGAAGTAAAATGCATGTCAACAATAGCACAAAGACAGGGAGAGCAGGGATGGAAGTATACTGTTATAATGTTATACTATATGTGAAGTGGTAAATTATTTGAAAGTAGACTGTGATAATTTAAAGATGTATACTATAAACCATAAACAACCACTAAAATAAAAATGTTATAGCTAATAAGCCAACAACGGAGAGAAAATGGAACTATAAAAACATAATTAATTCACAAAAAGACATATAAAGAGAAAAAAGGAAAAAAACAACAGATCAGGAAAAATAGAAAACAAATAGCAATGTGGTAGATTTAAACCCAACCACATCAATAATCATTAAATGTAAATGACCTAAACACCTCAATTAAAGGGCAGAGGTTGGTAGAATAGATGAAAAAACAAAACCCAATTATGTATAGCTTACAAAAGACCCACTTCAAATATAAGGACAAAAAAAGGTTGAAAGGAAAAGTATGAAAAAGATAAACAATGGTAAGACTAATCAAAAAGCTAGATTGTGTATATCATTTCATATAAAGTAGATTTCAGAGCAAGGAATATTATGAAGGATAAAGAACATTGTTTCATAATGATGTGGGAACAATTCTTCAAGAGGACATAACAAACCTGAATGTTTTGCACATAATTGAGAACTTCGAAATACATTAAAAAATCTAATAGTAATGCAGAGGAAAATAGACAAACTTACAATTATAGTCAGAGATATTTTCACTCTCATTCAATAATTGATAGGAAGAAATAGACAGAAAATTAGAAAAGACATAGAAGACCAGAGCAACACTGTCAACCAACTTGACCTAACTAATATTTATAGAACACTCTAATCAATAATAGGACATACATTCTTTTCAAGTAAAAACAGAATAGTTACCAAAATTCTCCATATTTTAAGCCATAAAACAACTCTTGGTAAATTTAAGAGAATTCAAGTCATAAAAGTATTATATGTTTTCTGGCTACAATAGAATTAAATTAGAAATAAATAACAAAAAGATATCTGAGATATCCCTAAATATTTGCAAACTAAATAACACCCTTTTAAATAATCCATGGATCATAGAAGAAATAAAATAAAAAAAAGAAAATAGAAAGTATTTTCAACTGAATGAAAAAAAATCAAATAAAAAATTATGAGATGCTACTAACATAGTAATTAGAGGAAAATTTCTAGCATGAAGCATTTATATTACATAAGAAGAAAGATCTCAAATCAATGACCTTGACTAAGAGCAAATGAAACACAAAACAAGCAGAAGAAAGGAAATAAAGAATAGATAAAATAAATGAATTAAAAAATAGAAAATCAGGGCCAGGCACAGTGGCTCACTAGCACTTTGGGAGGCCAAGACAAGAGGATTGTCAGGAGTTTGAGACCAGCCCAGGCAACATAGCAAGACCCCATCTTTACCAAAAAAAAAAAAAAAAAAAAAAAAAAATAATAATAATAATTAGGCATGGTGGTGTGCACCTGTAATCTTATTTACCTGAGAGGTTGAGGCAGGAGGATTGCTTGAGCCTAGGAGTTTGAGGCTGCAGTGAACTATAATTGTGTCACTGTACTCTAGCCCAGGTGACAGAGTGAGAGAGACCCTGTCTCTATAAAATAAATAAATAAATAAATAATTAAATAAATAATAAAAAAGAAAATAGAAAATAGTGAAAATCAATGGAATTACAAAATTGTTTTTGAGATCAATAAAATTGATAAACCTCTAGCTAGGTTGATCAAAATAAAAAGAACATATAAACCCCAGAAGTCTGAATTAAAATCACTACAGATTCTACAGATACAACTCTATGCCAAGGTAACTGATCATTTGTATAAAATGTTCAAATTTCCTGAAGGACCCAACCTGCTACAGTTCACCAAAGAAGAAACAGATAAACTGAATAATCCCAAAGCCATTTATAAAACTGAATTTGTAGTTTAAAACTTTCCATAAGGAAAATTCCAAGATTTTTCTAAGATGTTTTCACTGATGAATTCCACCATATATTTAAGAAAGATATAGTACAAATTTTACACAAACTCTTCTAGAAAATTGGAGGGGAAGGCACAGTTTTTAACTCATTCTGTGGGAGTACTATTATTCTGATACTGAAAGCAGACAAAGATATTACAAGGTAAGATAACTATAGGCTAGTATCCATCATGAACATACATGAACATATTCTTTGTAAAATTGAATCAAAATGTAAAAATGATAATACATCATGGCTAAGTGATGTTTATTTCAGGAATGAAAAGTTTAAACCAACTAAGCATTAAAAATTAATAAAAGCAATTTAATATAATAGTCTGTATCAATCAGCTCAGGCTGCCATAACAAAATACCATAGACTGGGTGGCTTCAACAACAGAAATTTATTTCTCACAGTTCTAGAGGCTGGGAAGTACAAGATCAAGGTTCCGACAGAGTTTAGTTTCTGGTGAGAGCTTTCTTTCTGGCTTGTAGATGGTTGCCTTCTCACTGTGTTCTCACATGGTGGTGAGAGAGTGAGCTTTGGTGTTTCCTCCTTTTCTTGTAAGGGCACCAGTCCTATAGGCCTAGGGTCCCACCGTTATAATCTCATTTAACCTTTATCACCTCCTTGAAGATCCTACCTCCAAATACAGTCACAATGGGTGTTAGGGTTTCAACACATACAATTTTTTGGTTGGGGGGGGGGGAATACAGACATTCAGTTCATAACAGACTAAAAAGAAAAAAAAAAGTGATATCTCAAAAGATGCAAAAAAAACATTTGACAAAAATTCAACATCTGTTCCTAATAAAAATTTTCAGTAAATGAGGAATAGAAGGGTATATTCTCACACTGGTAAAGAGCATTTAGGAAAACCTAAGCTAACATTGTATGTTATGGTGAAAGACCACTTATATTAACCCTACAAGGAAAGGATTTTTGCTCTTGTCACTCACTTCTACTCAACAGTCTACTAGAGATTCTAGCTAGGCAATAAGGCAAGAAAAACAAATAAAAGTTATCCAGATTGGAAAGGAAGACACATAACTGTCTTTTTTCCTACATGACATGCTCATTACGTAGAAAACCCTATGAAATCTGTAAAAAAGGTACTAGAACTAAGAAGTAAGTTTAGTAAGATTGTAGGATACAAGATTGATATAACAATTAACTGTCTTTGTAAATATATAGAATGGTTAATCAGAAATTGTTGTTAAACATTACCATTTATAATAACACCAAAAATATAAAATATTTAGGGATAAATCTTGCAAGATGAAGGAATTACAAAAGGGCATGAGAAAACTTTTGGGAGTGATAATTGTGTTCATTTTCTTTATTGTGTGATGTTTTGAGTGCATTTATATGTAAAAATTGTCACTTTAAATAGGCTAATTTATTGTATGTCAATCATGCTTCAATAAGATAATTAAATTTTTTTTAATAAAGTTAGGATATATACACTTTTATTTTTTCCTGGGGAAAATAACTTGTCCTACCTAAATGTTAAATAATAGGCAGCGTTATATTTAGGAAATTCTATACTGAAATGTGGAAATAGGACCTATTGTTTCATATTACATTTATCCATGGACTCTTTTGTTGTATGTTATTTTCCCATTTGAAGAGATAATTTTACTTTCCAATTCTGGTTTGAAACACTCAAATAGGTCAGTTTAATAAATTATGACACATTCATTCTATACAATAGAATACAACTCTTCAAAAGAATTAATTAGGTTTATATCTATAGACTTGATGGGATATTTATACTGTAATATTAAAGAAAGAGAAAATTGCAGGGTAATAAAATAGAATCCCATTTTTCTAAAAGCATATAACAACAAACCTTCTATGGATTGTAAATCAATGTCTATATTTTTGTGATTATGGAGAAGAATATGAAAAGATTCACAGCAGTTGTTAGCATACCTTGCTGCTGATGGGAATGGAGAAACACAATTTTTTTCCACCATTTCACTCGTTACAATGAATATTACTTTTATAATAAAAATCAATCAATAAATTTAAAAAAGTAATTTGATAATTTTTCTATTGTGATACCTGTTGACTATGAAGCCATTATTCTGATTTGGTCTTTAGGTATATCTGCACGAATCATTAGTTAAATATAACACTTTAAATATGCCTACTATAATTTTAATTAAGTGCATTATAACATGAATTATTTAATATTTATCTTAGCAATATATACCTCTTGCTCTCCCTTCCCCCTACCACAAGCTAAATATACTTTATAAATTTATTTTTGAGACTTAAATGAACTAATCCATACTAAAGTACTTAGAAAAGTGCCTGGTGCTTAATTAACATTCAATAAATGCTATTTTTTATTACTAAATTATGCAATTTTCCTTTTTAAATATGACTTAGTAACAAGTTGTGACAGATTCTGTTTCCCAAAGATGATTTAAATAATATTTTTTTTAACTTATATGCTCCTCTGCAATATGACACTGCCACTACTCCAGCAAGAGGTGGAGTCTATTTCTCGGTCTGCTTAATGTGAATGGGTGCTATAACTGCTGTAACAGAATGTAGTGGTTGCATGATGTTGTACCAGTTCTGAGCAGAGCCCTAAACTGATTTGGTAGCTTTTATTTCCTGTGTTTTGGAATGCTTGATCTTGGGACATTGTCTCTTGGAACACAGCTGCCATTCTGAGCGAAGCTAAAGCCATAGGGAAGGCCACATGCAGGCGTTCCAGCTGATAGCCCCAGCTGGGGTCCCAGTCGACAGCCGTCATCAACCACCAACCACATGAGTTGGCATCACGGCCATCTAACTCAGTTGTACCTTCTGATACTCTAGGCCCAGCTATCATCTAACTGCCACTGCCCAAGACACCCCAAGTAGAAATCATCCACTTGAGCTCAGGCAATCTTCAGAACTATGAGCAATAATGATAAATTGTTGTTTTAAGCCATTTAACACAAATTGTGGCAAAAGTTTCTTATCAAGTATACTTTTACCAAATATATTTTAGCATTTTAATGCAGCAGTGTTTTTAAATATAAAATTTTAAACTGTTATAAAATTATAATATGACTGCAAAACCTATGAAATATTTATTTAAAAATTAATTTATTGAGCTGTTTAAGGGTATTATTTCATCTACCAAGTTTGGAAACCAACTATTTAACTTGGTATAAGCTAGTGTTCTTTTTAATTAGCATGATATCTTTAATAGAACAGAGCTATCTTTTGCCTTTTGCACATGCTCATTCCTTAGTTTACAAATACGTAAATTTTTTATCTTCTTAATCAGATTTGTGGATCCGCTAGGCATTATGTTACCTTGAAGTATACATTTTGAAAGTCACCAGCTACTAGGAGGGTTTCAATAAAAGTAATTTGAGACTGTGGAAGTTTAAGTCTCTCTTCAATTTCTTTTAATATAGTTGACTTATGAATTTATAATTCTTACCCATTCCCAGACAAGGCGATATATTTCATTTTGTAAACCTCTTCATGTCATAGATCTTGTAGCTCAAAGAGAATATATATATCATCTAAGGTTTAAGAAGGAAGAGAATATATAAAACAAAGCCCTCAACTAGTACTCAGAAAAACGGGGTTCTAGTTCCAGTTGTGTGACTAGGTTTGGTCACTTCACCTTTGATTCTTAACTTCTTTCTCTATAGATAGATCTTTTCTATTCTAATTGGTGGCAAAACAAGGCGTTTTTATTCCCAGGCCTGTCCTTTTTTCCTGCAGTGTCCTTAGCTTTTGAGAAAAGGCCAAGTTCTGTTGTATGGAGTGAACTGATCTTCAGCTTAGCTCCCAAAGTGAGCCAGGCACCTTCAGATGCTAATCATGTGTGACCACAACTTTGAAAGGTAAGTTGTAAAGTTAGAAATGCACAGATTTAGGAAGATAGTTACTGATTAGTTTTAATTGTTGTATTTATATACTATTCAATAACTCATATTACCCAGAATTTTTCCAATATCATATTGATATTTTCTTGATTGACATAGATATGAACATAGAAATCAGCATATAATATGATATCTAAAAATACAAGTAGTTTCATGTTTACCTCCTTTGTTTTTTGTAGTTGCAATAGGTATGCATAGCCTTTATTTTGAGCCAACCATGATAAATAAAGTGATAATCTCACTTTCCCATTCAGAGTGCTGTGACAAATACTTCAGGATAATGCTGCTATCCACATTGCATTGTGCTCAGGAATGAATAAGCAGGATGAATATATGTGACAAAATTCAAACTTTGGTAAAAGGTTATATACAAATACAACAATAGCACCAATTCTGACATTTCAACTGTTTACTCTTATTCAGTCTTTTTACAAAAAGTTAGAATATTAAAAAGTATAACTTAAAATATACAAAGACACTAATAGATAAATCCCTACAAGGAAAAAAAAAAAAAGAAACAGGACACATGGAAAAATGTTCACATTTTTGAATAATTGAAGAAAAGGAAATATATCAAGTAATATGTATCAAGAGCTTCTAAAATGTTCATATCCTTTTCTCTCATTTATTGCCTCTGCTACAGTAGATGGGTTCTGTATATTTAAAAACAATATTTATAAAGACTATAAAATAACATGGAAAAATGTTCTTTGAGTAATGTTATATGAGTAAATAAAAACATAGTACTAAGTAACTTAACTGACTTTTCAAAAATACTGCATTAAATATATATTTTTAAATTTTTAAAAAGATATCCATTAGCTGAAAGTAAGGAATACTAGGGCCAAAAGGAAAATGAAATCAGGAACCCAGGAAAGCAAACAGAGAATTGAATCTGGGGTATTTGTATAATTCAAATGAACTTGGACTTTAATTTACCTTTTGGGGTAGTGATCTTGGAGTGAGGCTCAGGGACCAGGAAACAAAGCCCAGGATTTGCACAAGGTGTGGGAATAAATAGAAAACATGTCTCACTAAACTAACACTAAAGACCGTACCTTCTGCCTGTGGGTGAAATGAGGACATCTTAAACGATGAACCGAGAATGTTTGCCGCCAGAGCCTACCTGAAGGAAATCTGAAAAGTTTTACTTCAGGCAGAAGGAAAGTGATGACAGATCTGAGATGCAGGAAGAAAGCAAAGAAAGTGGCAAATATGAGGATAAATCTAAGCAAACATTACTTTAAAAATCTCTACGGAGTTAAGAGAAAACAAATAAAATGCTTGATAATAATAGCATGTAAATTAAGAGGAGATAAACAGAATTAAACTGTTCTAGAATCCCTGTATTGTTCAAGTAGAAGGAAAAGATATTGACCAGTTTTAAACACTGTGAAGTTAACTACACATTAAAATTTCTAGGGTAGCCATCAAAACAAGAGATATAGAACCTGTAACTACCAAATTAATAATAGGATAAAACATTCCACAGTCTAAAATGAGAAAGGAAGAAAAAAAATAGAAAAGATGGTATTAAAAAAATTCAGATAGAAAGAAATCCAAATGTTTCAGTTAAAAAAATCAAAGATTATTGGCTGGATTATAAACAAAACAAAATAAAATTGAGATGTAGACTCTTTAAAAGAGACATACCAAAAGCAAAATGATACAAAAAGCTTAAAAGGACAGAAACAGATATTTTAGCCAAAACCTAGCCAAAAAAACTTGGTATAACTTTACTATTTTTATCACACAAAATAGATTTTAAGGCAAAAGCCTAAAAAAATAAGTAAAGAGGGGCAATCATTTTTAGAGATTTTAATATACTTTTCTCAGTAACTGAGAAATACAGCAGGAAGAAAGTAAGATATACACTATTTGGACAACATGACTTACAATAAAATGATCACACTGTCTTACAACTAAAGTGTAAACATTTACATTTTTTTCCCCCCAAACACACATGGAACATTAAAAAACATTGAGTACATGCTGGGCCCTAAGCAAGGATCATTTTTCTAAAGATTGGCATTTTGCAGACCACATTACTTGACCGTAATAAAATTAAGCTAGAAAATTCTCATAAAAGGACTATTTACCAAATAAATCTTGTAGAAAGGAAACAAAGAAACATATTTTTAAATGGCTCATATATAAAGAAATCATGAAGAAAATTAGATAGTATGTAAAACTGAATAACAAAAGCATTATCTACCCAAATTTATGGGAAGTAGCTAAAGCATTATTAGAGAAAAATACATAGCTTTAAGAACTTTAATTAGAAAGGCTGAAAGTGAGTTATGCATTCATCATAAGATGTTAGAAAAGGAAGAGCTAAGTAAACTCCAAGAAAGTAGAAGGAATAAATAATGAAAATGAGAGTAGATATTAGTGAAATAGAAAACAAACATAAAATAGAAAGGACCAAACTGGATCTTTCTTAGGCTAATGTTAATAAAATCGACAAATTTCAGGCCGGGCGCGGTGGCTCACGCCTGTAATCCTAGCTCTGGGAGGCCGAGGCGGGTGGATCGCTCGAGGTCAGGAGTTCGAGACCAGCCTGAGCAAGAGTGAGACCCCGTCTCTACCAAAAAAAATAGAAAGAAATTATCTGGCCAACTAAAAATATATATACAAAAAAAATTAGCTGGGCATGGTGGCTCATGCCTGTAGTCCCAGCTACTCGGGAGGCTGAGGCAGTAGGATCGCTTAAGCCCAGGAGTCTGAGGTTGCTGTGAGCTAGGCTGATGCCACGGCACTCACTCTAGCCCGGGCAACAAAGTGAGACTCTGTCTCAAAAAAAAAAAAAAAAAAAAAAAAAAAAAAAAAATCGACAAATTTCTGGCAAGCACAATCAGAAAAAAATGGAAAAAAGTCAAACAAACAACGTTAGAAATGAAAAAGGTGACATATCTTCAGATGTTGCAGATATTAAAATGATGAGGACATATTAAACAACTTTATTCCAAAACATTGAAAATTTACAAGAAATTAACAAATTCCTAGAAAACTATCATCTACTAAACTGACTCAGGAGGATATGGAAAAAATATTTGATCTACGTGGTCCGATCTCCTAAAATCCTTTTAATCTCTGAAGTGATGTGCCTTTCTGTACGTTGATATTAACAAGTTGACTGCTGGCTGACTGCCCCTAGGTAGCGCAGGGATCGGGATTGGTCACCAGAAAGACCAATGATTAGAGGGTTGGGACTTACCCGCAACCTCCGGGGAAGGGAGGGGCTGAAGGTTAAGTTGATCTAATGGCCGATGCTTTAATCAGTCATGTCTATGTTATTACACTTCTATAAAACCCAAAAGGAACATGGTCCAGAGAGTTTGTGAATAGCTGACCATATGAGGTTTTACACATCCATGTGCTGGGAGAGTGGAGCACCCCAGCCCCACAGGGACAGAAGCTCCTGGGCTCGAAACTATTCCAAACCTGGCCATAGGTATCCTGCATCTAGCTGTTTGTGTCCTTTAAAATAGTCTTTGTAATAAACTGGTAAATAAATGAAAGGAAGTGTTTCCCTGAATTCTGTGAGCTGCTCTAGCAAATAAAGCGAACCTAAGGAGGGGGCTTTAGTAACTCTGATTTATGGTTCTGGCCCTATTGGTCAGAAGCACAGGTAAAATAACCTGGGGCTTGGATTGGCGTTGCAAGTGGAGCTCAGTCTTGTGGGACTGCATCCTCAACTTGTGTGATCTGACACTGTCAACCTGGAGACAGTGTCAGAACTGAATTGAATTAGAGGACATCAGCTGCTGTCCAGGGCAGAACTGATTGCTTGTTGCTGGTAGGGGGAAATCCCCACACATCTGGTGTCAGAAGCACTTGTGAGAGTAGAGTGGGAAAAACTGAGTTTGTTTTCTCTACTCAGCTGGGATTGGCGAACGGTGGTGTATGGGCTAAATCTGGCCTGTGGTCAGTTTTTGTATAGTCTCCAAGATAAGAATGGTTTTTACATTTTTAAAGTTTGTAAAAAAATAGAAAAAGGAAGCCAACCAAAACAATATGTGACAGAGTCTGTACGTGGCCCACAAAGTCTAAAATATTTACTATCTTGACCTTTACAATAGAAGGAAGAATAAGTCTGTCGATCTTTGTATTAAAGTAATTTAACCACTATTTAAAAATCTCTCAAATGAAACTCTAGGCCCATATAATGTTAGGGGTGAATTCTATCAAGAGTTCAAAGAATAAACAATTTGAGTGTTACACAAATTATTGTAGACTATAGAAAAAGAACATTACCCAACTCAGTTTAGAAATTGGTGTAACTTTGATGACAAAAACCTGACAAAGATAGAATGAGAATACTTACGTGACATTTTTACATATGTACACAGATGGAAAATCTTAAAAATAATATTAGCAAATCAAATCAGCAATGTATAAAGTGTGTAACATACATAACAGAAAGAGCACATCCTGAGACCTTCTCATTTGCTGGGTTAAGAGAGAGCCCTGTGTGCACTAGAGTAAGAATGTCTGTTTCCAAGTGGGTTTTTGTAAATGGGGATGAAGAGGGCAGCCCAGTCCTCATTGCTCTCTACTCTCCTAAATTCAGCCTTGTCACCACTGTCTACCTAGAGATCATCAGAAACAATTTTGTTATGCCTGTTATCCCTTTCTCTGTTAGTTCCACACACACACACACAAAATCCCATATTCCCAAGTCATCCCCATCTCTGGCCTTCTCTTCCCATATGTTTGAACGTTACACTTCTCTTCTCC